>NW_026867214.1:0-30452 GCF_026571515.1 Ruditapes philippinarum | reverse complement strand
TTAAAGGGGTCTGATTTTATGCCGTATTGAAACAAATGCTAATGCATATAATTCGCGCATTAGACAAAATGAGAATACTGTGTAGCTTTTGTTTTGCAAAAGAGAAAAATTGTACGTTAATTAAATGTAAAAGAAACAAGCCTTAAAAATAACAAATGTGTACATATCATATCATTGTAGCAAACTATATATGCACATATGTATGGTGGCTGATTTGTTCCATGTCGTATCTTTGCTTCGCGGAGCGCCAAGGTAAAAACATGAAATTACGAAAATGTGACTACTTTGTCGTATTATCGCTCTGCGAGCGCCAGACGAAAAGACGAAAATAAGACAAAATGTTTACTTTGTCGTATTTTCATGTTTTCGTCTGACCCAAATAAGCCACCATACATATATAATCACATTCGCTTATTCATTACCATATGCAATTATAAATGTAGACAGCATTAAATACAAAATTGCATTACGTGAAAATCAGAAATACACTGATTTATATCAACCGTATTAGTTCCACAAAACTATCAAGGGATAGCCTCTGTAAATTGATTTTTGTAACAATAGTTACTCTTCCTAAACTCTCAAAAGTAGATCATATCGTGATAACACAATATGAATATTCGCATAAGCTTTATAAAAGACACATTTGTGTAGGAATTATAGCAACATTTTGATAGTATTTTTTTTCATTGTAAATCGACAAATATATTATATTTGTGTATCATGTACCGTTCAATTACTTGAAGGCACATTTTGCCTCAGAAATCCATATTTGTTAGATTCTTTAGAAAAGTCAAACAAAAGTTTAATAATGTTTTAATAATAGATTTAGAGCATGTAAGATGATTATTTTTTAACAGCGGAATAAGTAGCGCTAAATGTGCGGTTATGTGTCTTAAAGATTTTTTTTCTTAAAGATAACAAATTCTTAAACAAAGTACATGTAGTATTTTGACTTCCACCACTATAATTATACCAATAGCCAACACTGCAAAAGAAGTAAATATAGTTTATCTAAATATGGCAATTGAGCATTTCTTGGAAAAGTGTAACAAGATATCAAACATTTCAAGTCTTTATGAAATAAAAACAATATTAGCTGAGGCATAATGAGTTTTTAATGAAAAAAGTAAATAAAGAACGTTTCGGGTTATTCATTGAGTTATTATAATAATTTTTTTGCTATGTGACAAAACAAAAACATATTGAAATTTTGAATTTTCAGTATGGCTTTTAAACTACGAGATAAAACCATCACTTTCTTTATGGTTTTAAAACAGTTAAGTAGCATATATTATATTTTCAGAATGGTATTGAAACAATGTGGAAAAAGATATATTAACATTACGGGCAAACTTGTGTTTTTTGCAACCTTATTTATTCTTATGGTCCAACTCACATATCTTCATACGTATAAAAGTAAGTATGACGTGACTACAATTCTTTATTATATAATCTATAAATAGCTTTGGAATGCCTTTCTCTGATTGGTTTAGGCAGAGACATCTTCACGTTGTACAAAATTGATTTCGTCATATTCACCAGCTAAAAAATACATATCAGTATAATACACTTTTATAAAAATTCAAATAAATTTTCTCGAATTCAGATTAGCTTAACACTTTGCATACTATGCTGTTTGCCTATATGCAGTGAAGAACCGAAGCACGCACACAATAAGTTGAAATAACAATGCATTTCTACATCATAGACGATATATTGCATAACATGTATTATTTCGTTTGTTCTTTTTTGTAATTTTCCTCGATTCAAATGTCATTGAATCATAGTTTGGGGACCTTTTTGTTGAAAATGTGTTAGAGTTAAATCGTATACTCCAGAGGATGCCCATTGATTGGTTCATTTTTTGCTGGGGTTTACTTATTGTGACTGAAGAGAGAGGGAAAGCGACAGAAATATCATATTCAGATGCTCGTTCACTGGTTACTTTTTCCCGCGGTTTCATATTGTGACAACAAGGAACGTGTTTTTATGTTTGACTATGATACAAAATAGAAAGAACATCAAAACACTTGGCAATCTGATTTATACTCGGGGGATACGCCCCCCCTCGTACAAATCAGATAGCCTCGTGTTTCGATGCTCTTTCTATTACTTACACTATAAATAGGTAATAGAAAGAGCATCGAAACACGAGGCTATCTGATATGTACGAGGGGGCAAAGTTTTGATGTTCTTTCTCTTTGTATCACAGTCAAACATAAAAACACGTTCCCTGTTGTCCAGAAAAAAAAAGGAACCAATGAACGAGCATCTGAATATGATATTTCTGTCGCTTTCCCTTGCTCTGCCGTCACAATAAGTAAACCCAGCAAAAATGAGCCAATCAATGGACATGCTCTGGAGTGCGGGTAACTAATACCTGCACTCTAGATAACGCACTGTGTATGTATAATTATGTATACGATTTATTCAACAGAAAGGTCCCTGAACTATGATACAATTTAAATACACACCGCTCTTGAATTACTTTTTAATATCTACGTGCGCCCTTTCCCCGCGCTTTTTAGAAAAGCAAACGTGACAATTAGCCACTTGTATTTACAAGAGCACAGTTCATCCACCGCATCATTCCTGAGCAGGCTGTTAAGCAGTTTACCAGTACTAGTTGTCTTCGCTTTCGCAAAGAACTGAAATGTCTGTGCATACAACAGCAGAGGTTCAGTGCGAATTACCGTGGAAAGGATTTCATGATCAGTCACAACGAAAGTGACCTGCGCTGTCCGGGAATCGAACCCGGGTCGCCCGATTTACACACCAACGCTCTTCCTATTGAGCTAACCGGACGGCTCTGCTTGCTGTTACAGTTTCTAAAGCTTTACAACCATATCTATCCAACTTATGCTATATTTATATGTAATATCCTGCAAATTCATTCAGCAACTTGTATATAACTGATAATATACGGTATAAATAAAAAGTTTATTGTGTTTTGTATTATCATTTAATATTTTATTTCATTTTTTATATGTAAACAGCTCCAGGAAGCGGATTCAAATAAGCTTTAAACTTTCGGCATAACCTATCAAAAATATGTTTAAAGTAACTTCAAAGTCATTTTTTTATCAATTTACAGCTGTCTCTTTGATTATCGCAATTATGTGGTAAGGAACGACAACTCTTTGAATGGTTACCGTACATTTTCTTTAAAATAAAGATATTGACCTGTTCTGAACAATCTCGAGTTAATAAAGTATTTTCCAATGATTTTTTTTTCAGCGGAAAAAAATCGAGCAGATCTGACAAGACTTTTAGCTATGAAACCGGAAGATAAGGTTTGTTTTATTTTAACGAAAATCTGGTCCCCTGTTGTTTTTGGTTACCAATCAAAATGTTAAACAAAGGTATAATACTATATTAAGACCTGAATATTAACCATATGATGCATGGTTTATCAAGGGCATTTTAACGACATGTATCTTTACGATATTTACAATTTATTATTTTATAGTTTTATAGGCCGTCATTTAAATACATAAAGAGAGTCGTTCAGTTGAGTAAAGTACGCAACAAGAGCCCTTCATAATTTAATGAAATGCATTTATGTCTACGCGTGCATCTTTTTATCAGCCAAAATTAAGCATATAGTACTAGGTACAAATCTATTTACTATTTGTTGTTTTTTTGTGTTTTTTTTTTTGCCTTTAGTACGTTTCTTTTAACGTCACACCGGCAGAGACTATATGTGTAACAAAAGGTGTGTAAGTGGCAATAGAAATAGACCTTTAATTGCCACCAGTGCAAAGAGTGATTCCTTATATTGCTAGTAGTTCTGATATTAAACTCCCTAAAATACTAATGGACTGATCTAAATTTGAATCTGGACAAGCCCATTACGGAAATTCACACAAGGTTAAAATTCTATTGAACATACATGTATTTAGTTTTGCCTATATGTCTTTATGAAAACTCCCGAAAACTTTTTTTAATATCTTTTTTTATATAGACGAAGTTTTATTAGTGTACAAAACATTTAAAAGTTTTTAATATCGACAGATTTTATATGTGCACGATATATTATAAAGGCTTTGAATATCAACGGATTTTTAAGATTGCACGATAACTTCATAACTTTTAATACCGATGGGTCTTTATATGTGCACGATACATTTTAAAGGCTTTGACTATCGACGGATTTTAAGTTTGCACGAGAACTTCATAGCTTTTAATACCGATGGGTCTTTATATGTGCACGATACATTTTAAAGCTTTTAATACCGATGGGTCTTTATGTTTGCACGATACATTTTAAAGCTTTTAATACCGATGGGTCTTTATATTTGCACGATACATTTTAAAGCTTTTAATATCGATGGGTCTTTATGTATGCACGATACATTTTAAAGCTTTTAATACCGATGGGTCTTTATGTTTGCACGATAATTTCATAGCTTTTAATACCGATGGGTCTTTATGTATGCACGATGCATTTTAAAGGCTTTGACTATCGACGGGTCTTTATGTATGCACGATGCATTTCAAAGGCTTTGACTATCGACGGGTCTTTATGTATGCACGATACATTTTAAAGGCTTTGACTATCGACGGGTCTTTCTGTTTGCACGATACATTTTAAAGCTTTTAAATAATACCGATGGGTCTTTATGTATGCACGATACATTTTAAAGCTTTTAATACCGATGGGTCTTTATGTTTGCACGATACATTTTAAAGCTTTTAATACCGATGGGTCTTTATGTATGCACGATACATTTTAAAGCTTTTAATACCGATGGGTCTTTATCTGTGCATGATACATTTTAAAGCTTTTAATACCAATGGGTCTTTATGTTTGCACGATACATTTTAAAGCTTTTAATACCGATGGGTCTTTATGTTTGCACGATACATTTTAAAGGCTTTGACTATCGACGGGTCTTTCTGTTTGCACGATACATTTTAAAGCTTTTAATACCGATGGGTCTTTATCTGTGCACGATACATTTTAAAGCTTTTAATACCGATGGGTCTTTATGTTTGCACGATACATTTTAAAGCTTTTAATACCGATGGGTCTTTATGTATGCACGATACATTTTAAATCTTTTAATGTCATCTCAACCTAAATCGGGAAGCTAATCTGACAGATCGGATACCAGTTTCTGACTTTAAAAGTGTCACGTGATAAATTCCATAATGACATCTGCGAATGTTACTTCATTCTATAAAGAACCATTTAATTATATATTTAAATGTTAAATTCTGCTTAAGACGGTGCTAGGGGCTATGTTGATATCTTTCGTTTATCACTACAGTGAACAGTCTCAGTCAAAAAACCCTTACAACATTTACATCAATATTAACATACTCGTTGACATTCGAGTTTCCGTTTTAACTATTTGATTTTGCACTTTATACCCATATACCTGTGGAACAACATACAATATACATATATATCCATGGCATGGATTTTTTATTATATACGCAACAAGCTAAAAAATAAAGTCTGTTGTCCTAATCAATAGTGGTTTAAATTTTATATTAACCCATGTTTTCGATTGAAAAACGAAAATGTATTGGATTGTCCTGGTGTTTCAAAAATTAGCATCGATTTTAGAATTGTTTCATTTATTCTATTTTAACTAATTCATATTTTATAACTGAAAAGAGTATTATATACAACAAAGAATAATGGCGGTAATTAAGCTTTCCTGTATAACATTGTCCAATCAAAGGATGTGCGCTTGTTGCACTAGATAATATAGACGTAAAACCAACGCCGACTTGATGTTGTTTAACAATAAACCTAACATTTCTTTCATTGTTTACAAGCCTTGTTTCAAATGTAAATGTGTCAATTCTATGTATATGAAACATAAACAATTACGTACATGCAGTGCATATAAATGTTACTGAAATATGCATGATATTACAAAATCTACATGTCCCACTATGTATTTTTCAAAACAAAAGTTGGCAATATTCCGGCCAAAAGCACGAGTAGAAAATAAACTTTTTATTACGATACCACTTATAAAATATTATTGATATCATATTTTATATCAGAATAGATTGGCATCATCCTAGCCGATAGCATGAGTGAGAAAAGAAAAGATAACAAACTAAAAATACTTACAAATAAAGATGTTTTCCAATCACGGCTAGGAAAGATAACAAACTAAAAATACTTACAAATAAAGATGTTTTCCAATCACGGCTAGGAAAGATAACAAACTAAAAATACTTACAAATAAAGATGTTTTCCAATCACGGCTAGGAAAGATAACAAACTAAAAATACTTACGAATTTAAAGATGTTTTCCAATCGCGGCTAGGAAAAATAACAAACTAAAAATACTTACGAATTTAAAGATGTTTTCCAATCGCGGCTAGGAAAAATAACAAACTAAAAAAACTTACGAATTTAAAGATGTTTTCAAATCGTGGCTAGGAAAGATAACAAACTAAAATACATACTAAAAGTAAAGATAACAAACTAAAGTACTTACTTATAAAGATGTTTTCAAATCGCGGCTAGGAAAGATAACAAACTAAAGTACTTACTTATAAAGATGTTTTCAAATCGCGACTAGGAAAGATAACAAACTAAAAATACCTACTAATGAAGATGTTTTCAAAATGCGGCTAGGAAAGATGACAAACTAAAGTACTTACTAATAAAGATGTTTTCAAATCGCGGCTAGGAAAGATAACAAACTAAAAATACTTACAAATAAAGATGTTTTCCAATCACGGCTAGGAAAGATAACAAACTAAAAATACTTACGAATTTAAAGATGTTTTCCAATCACGGCTAGGAAAGATAACAAACTAAAAATACTTACAAATAAAGATGTTTTCCAATCGCGGCTAGGAAAGATAACAAACTAAAAATACTTACGAATTTAAAGATGTTTTCCAATCGCGGCTAGGAAAGATAACAAACTAAAAATACTTACGAATTTAAAGATGTTTTCCAATCGCGGCTAGGAAAGATAACAAACTAAAAATACTTACGAATTTAAAGATGTTTTCCAATCACGGCTAGGAAAGATAACAAACTAAAAATACTTACGAATTTAAAGATGTTTTCCAATCGCGGCTAGGAAAGATAACAAACTTAAAAATACTTACGAATTTAAAGATGTTTTCAATCGCGGCTAGGAAAGATAACAAACTAAAAATACTTACGAATTTAAAGATGTTTTCCAATGGCTGGCGGCTAGGAAAGATAACAAACTAAAAATACTTACGAATTTAAAGATGTTTTCCAATGGAGGCTAGGAAAGATAACAAACTAAAAATACTTACGAATAAAGATGTTTTCAAATCGCGGCTAGGAAAGATAACAAACTAAAAATACTTACGAATAAAGACGTTTTCAAATCGCGGCTAGGAAAGATAACAAACTAAAAATACTTACGAATAAAGACGTTTTCAAATCGCGACTAGGAAAGATAACAAACTAAAAATACTTACTAATAAAGACGTTTTCAAATCGCGGCTAGGAAAGATAACAAACTAAAAATACTTACTAATAAAGATGTTTTCAAATCGCGGCTAGGAAAGATAACAAACTAAAAATACTTACTAATAAAGACGTTTTCAAATCGCGGCTAGGAAAGATAACAAACTAAAAATACTTCCTTATAAAAATGTTTTCAAATTGCGACTGAACTGTGTTTTCTAATTGCGGCTACAAAAGATACCAAACTAAAATACTTACTAAATGACAGTTTCCATAATATCAAATATTTACACCATATCGTGATAGCCAGTGAGTTAAAATGAAATGAGTTTCACTTAATCAGATAACTTTACAGTTCATGTGTGAAAAGATACATTTCCAGTTCATTAGTTAAAATATATATAATAATTATTATTATTAAAAAATGAAATTTTTGCAAGGTCGGTTTGTTTGAACCTATATTGGTAAATGAAAGCTGCAGTCAATGCCCCCGAGTACCGGTTCAAGCAAAATTTCACATTTAGATATAAAAGTCATGAAATTTTGAATGTAAAACTATCGCAGATGTGTACATACAGCATTTATCATGAAACCTTCAATGTGCATCACATCACATGAAATATGTCATGTATTGCTGATAACAGATGTCTTTTTACTTTAAAGGACAAAAGGGAACCGATTTCAGCAGGATCAAATGAATTAGAAGTAGACCCACGTGAGAATATACCACCACTGAGATTCTTCCCTGATATGTTCTTTAAACCCCCTCACCAGCCACTGATATACGGAAAGCCAAGACAAAAGAAAGGTAAAACTTTTATCATGAAATATTTTTAATGTTGCAATACCTAGTTTTGTAAAGTATGGATACATGTAGGTAATTTTCAATTGCACAAAGTTTGTTAGTAAGATTGTTTCGAAAAATGACCTTTCAAAAATATGAAAACAAAGGTCAATAAAGAAGGGCAGCATTCCATGAACGCATTCTCATCCAAACCAACGCAATACAGGACCATCGGAAAGGTGTCCAGCAGTGCACCAAACAAAACCTGGAGATAGCAATAGGCGAGGCAGCACTGGCGAGGGGCTTTGTTGTTAATTTTAAACTTTCAATAACGAAACTCGTAAAGAAGGCAATTAACTAAAAGACATTTATTAAAGTTTCTTGGACAAGAGAACTATAAATTACCATTGTAATGCTAAATGTATATTCCACAAATATCCAGGTAAGTAATCTTGGACGTTAAGGTACAAGTCAGGGTTTTGAATTTGTGATATAATTTAGATACGCTAACGTGCAAGCAACAATAGTGCCACAACAAAACACGCCCGTTACAAATGCTAAGTCTCACAATTAATATTTACATTTAAATTCCTCAATTTATCATGATTGAAAAGTATGTCCTTTTTATCAGAAGATAGACCTCTGTATGTGACCTTGACAACATGGCTTTTAATTTTGCGAATCTCTCTATGCTTCACAATATAGAAACAAGTCAAGTAATATCATCCTCAATGCATGTAGATGTATGAAAATTTCTCAATGTATTATCCTCTGACCTCATAGTTTGACCACCACATTGACCTTCAACTTTGACTTTAAAAACTGTGTAAGCAGCACTATTTCTCACAGTAGTGAATACTGGAATCAAGTAATTCTAAAATAATACATGCATGTAGATAAGTTGCGTGTGCGTGAATAACAGCAGCAATTCAACTAAGGACTAAAAGTCAGTAATGACCTACATCAATCTCCAAAATGCACTTAAACGTTAAAGACATATTTCGTATCACAAGCCCGGCCGTGCAACTTGATAACATATTTACTTGTATCCTTCTGTTAAGAATGTATCAGAGTTAAACCGTATATATATACATGCATGTAGTGCGTTAACTGGAGTGCATGTATTAGTTACCCGCACTCCAGAGCATGTCCATTGATTGGCTGATTTTTGCTGGGGTTTACTTATTGTAACGGCAGGGAAAGGAAAGCGATAGAATTATCATATCCAGACTTCTTCATTGGTTACTTTTTCTGGGGTTTCATATTGTGACAACAGGGAACGTGTTTTTATGTTTGACTATGATACAAATTAGCAAGAACATCAAAACACTCGGCAATCTTATTAATACTCGGGGAATACGCCCCCTCGTACAAATCAGATAGCCTTGTGTTTCGATACTCTTTCTAATTACTTATATCAAAAAATCGTCGAACCGCTGTAAATACATTAAATAATTTTGTAGTTTCTTTTCCATATGTTTCAGGATATTTGACGATTGCAATACCATCTGTTCATCGACCAAACACGGAGAGAATATATTTGTTTGACACTCTTGACTCAATATTCGAAAAGATGCCTGAGGCTGAACACCACCAAATTACTATTGTTGTAATGGTTTCAGATACAAATAAGACTTACAACAATCAAGTATCTGCTCAAGTTTACAGCCGCTATAAAGCGTTTTGTGATATCGGAACAATTCATGTCATCCAAACGTCTGATTGTATATATCCGGATTTAAATAATGTACGGAAGACCTTTAATGATTCGCAGACGAGATTAAAATGGCGGGCAAAACAGAACATTGATTTTGCATTTTTAATGCTCTACAGTAGGAATTTATCGGATTACTATATTCAATTGGAGGATGATGTTGTAGTCGCAACAGATTTTATTCAGGAAATCCGAGATTTTATTTCAGCGTTACAAAAGGACTGGTTTTTGTTAGAATTTTCTCGACTAGGATTTATCGGGAAGTTGTTCAAGTCTACAGATTTAAAGTTCCTATCGAGTTTTCTCTTGAAGAATTATGATCTAGCTCCATGCGATCTATTACTTGGTTCAATGAGAGTTGAAAAGGGACAGAAAAAACCTATCCATTCAAATTATAGTCTTTTTCAGCATATAGGAAGATTTTCATCCTTAAAGAACAAATTAATGCCTTCTATTGACAATAAGTTTAAAGACAATATTGGAATTGATTTGTTAATAGATTTACCTAAGGGCGATAATCCACCTGCCACTGTAAACACTTCCATGGAAGCGTATGAAGACAATTTACCTCAACATGCTTATGACAGTGACAATACTACGTTCTTTTGGGCAAAAACACCGAAGAAAAGAGATCATTTTACACTTTTATTTGAAAAGCCCTATAATTTTTCTAGAATAATAATAATGACAGGTGTGTTAGAAACGAGAAAGGATTCTTTCCGTTCATCAGTCTTAGTGTATTCAGAGTCTAGAGATTTTGGAGTGTTGACTAATAACACGTCATGTGGAAATAAGTTTAAAAAACTTGCTGATCTTGTAGATGGAGACATTGACACAAAGGCAACTGGAACAACTATTCCTGATAATATCAACTGTTTAAGAATTTATGCAACTAAGGCAGCAAAGAACTGGGTAGTTTTTAGAGACATCCAATTGTTCTTGAAACATGAAGTCTAATGTTGATACATGAAGTAAAACTTATAGCAACTTGTAAATATTATTTGATATATGCAGGGCTATGCTTATTTTGCACCAAGTTCAATTCAATACTACCATGAAAGTTATGTTTTTATCCCCTTATTATTTATAATCATATCTTTGTCAATTCTGTAATCAGGTATTTATCAACTATTTACACACGCTTAAAAAGCTTTGCAGAGTTTAGAATAAAGCAATATTAAGTATCCTTTTATGAACAGTTAAGTTGACCAAATTGATATATTGCAGTGTTGAAAATGAGGACAAAGATCAACAAGGTAAGGCGACGTTTTCAGAACGCGGCCCTGACATAATCCAATCACACCAGCGAACACCCAGAAAGCACCGGCCTGAAAACGGGAAGTCGTGTCCTGTTCTCTTTTGGCTTCTTGAATACATTTTAGTCAGACTGAAATAACTTTAATTCACGTCTTTAATATTGGTGTACAACATACAATGTATATTTACATTAAAATAAATATGTTTAATGGACTCTGCTTTCCCTTGATCATTGCTTAAATACTTAAATGTTTAATTTTCTGTCTTTGATTGTGTAATTTGCTTGAAGGTAAAGAAGTTATAACTGTGTTTAATAATGTCAAGCGTGCCAATTCGTCAAAGATACGCCCATCACAAATGTCCAGTCTCATAAAAGTTACATAACTGTTAAATCCCATAATTCATGAACACAACCATAATTTCACATTTTTTCTTTGGTCAACTTTGATCTTGACCAAAGGACATAAATTATGCACCCATCACTGTGCCTATTGATATATATAGCAGTCCCACAGTGAATGTAGAATTCTCCCTATGTATAAGTACTTGTTCCCTCCTCCCAAAGCGTTACCTTGATTTTTAATCTTGTAACCTGTTTCATGTGCGCAACACAACGTTTCATGATGGTGAACATTTGTGCCAAAATCTTCTATGCTTGCAGAAGATGTGCTGGCCTTATGATCTATTGTGACCTTGCCATGAACTATGCTGACAGTAAACAGTCTCACGATAAAAACATTTTCGTAATATAATTCTGTTATTCAATAAGAAATGTGAACATAAATATTCACAATCAAATGGCTACATTCATGAACGCAGCCCGAACAACCCAAGCAGCTCCGAACCACCGACACGGAACCCAGTAAGGCACACAAATACGCAGGAGTGGAAACAAGAACAGAAAAAGGAAGTGATGACACAACACCAAAGAAATAAATAAAGGAAACAATTTAGATTGTATTCAAAATAAGGCTGTCAGGGTGAAAGGGGCAAGAGAGCAAGTGAAGTGGTGTAAAATGGAAAACGGAAAAGCAAGGGTAAAAGGATAGTTATCGTTGACGACAAATAACAAACTGGGAAACAGTTTATATTATCTTAATTTACAAGTACAAGACATATATCTTAAGGAACACAGACGCGAACCTCTTTTGAACGGTCAGAAAAGAAAAAACTCTACTAGGGAGATTACCGGCTAAAAGTGCCTCAAACCTTGCTAGTCCCAAATTGTTCCCACGAGACGATACACAATGTTAATAATGTCACCAATAGAAATGCTAACAGTAGCCATGGTTACAATTCGTTTTATGAATGAAAAAAGGAAAGGATTGAAAATACTTATAAAAGGAAACCTAATGATTACCGGTATAACAAAAAAATTAAAGTATTAAATGCCTTAAAGGAATGCAGAGCAGCAAGAAAATTACCTGCAAGGGCCCGAGAAAACAATCTGAAGACCATTTGGAACCAATGGATATTAAGAGCTGCCCATCAAAGAGTTTCCTAATTTGCCCGTGAGATGCAATCAAAAAAGGAAAACGAAGTGTCCAACAGTGCTAGGGTTAAATAATAAGCATGCAGTAAGTTTCACTGTAGCCTCTTTCAATGAAACTCTTGATAAAACAGAAGGAAACTGAATCCCTAAAGAAAGCCCAAAATGGTAAAATTGAAAATGTTGCAGGCTCGATTTAAATGAAAGTTCAAATTGCCCCATTTTAAAACGGAAAACCCCTTTAAGAGAATTCTCTTTAAAAAGAGAAAAAAATTGCATTTTTGAAAATTTTTTTGAAAAAAAAGATGTTTTCATTCGTGGTTATCGGGAAAACCCTTCAATGCCCCAACTTTTGTGATTCAGAAGCGGATAACAAAATGTTAACATACGAAATTATTTTCGGGGCGTTTTAAAATGGCATAAAAAACCAGAAAAGTAACAAATAAGCCCTAACGGAGTCTTAAAATCCAATTTACCCTTATTTTAAAGTGCGTATAAATATTAAACAAAGTTATATGTGTAAATTTCAATGAGGATCTATCATAATTCTTTATGACATCAAGTAGTGTTAGACATGGTGATTGACTTTCACCTACATTATATTGTATTATAGTTGCAAACATGCCCTATTTAAATAAGATAAAGTAGAGAAAATTTCAATGATGATCTATCATAATTCTTTATGACATCAAGTGGTGTTAGACATGGTGAAAGTCTTTCACCTACATTATATTGTATTATAGTTGCAAACATGCCCTATTCAAATAAGATAAAGTAGAGAAAAACAGAATGCCTAAAGAAAGCCCAAAAGGGCAAATTGTAAAATGTTGCAGGCTCGGTGTGATTGAGCGTGTTCATGGACAGTACTGGGAAAAGTTCAGTAACGGGTCCACGCCTCTAGCACCGGCTTAAGCAGAATTCAACATTTTAACACAAAAATGGTGAAATTTTGAATTAAGAAACACTCCGCAATGCTCAAGTTCTACATTAATTTGTCTGAAAAAAAATTATGCCCAACAAAGATATAACAAAATGTGAAAAAAAACTTATTTTAAGAAAAAAGGGAGACCGACATTTTTCTAATAGTATCTAAAAATGCCTTACGCTCGGTTGGATGCAGTTACAATTACATCGTTTATAGACCCTAAACAAAAATTCTAATATTGAGATCTATGGCAATAAAGGTTTTCTAAATTCAAACAAATCAATTTAACGCTGTAAGACGGAGTGTGTATGTTTTAAATTGAGTTGTACCTCGAGCTATTTAATGGGTTGCATATTTCCCAAATGATAAGACAAGTTTGGGCGTTTAGCTATATGGAGGGCTTCATTGACCGTAATTTATGCAATACTTACAAACTCCTTAGGCAAGACTACGCTATCATAAATTATGCAAACTTTTACTATTGTAATTAAGAGTAAGTTATGAAATAAGAAGATAAATAAGGAAACTTGTGATTTCTGGAGATTTGCGTTATCAACTACGTAAACTTGTGGGTCATGGAAATTTAAGTAGTTAGTAAAAGTATCAAACGTTTTAACAAAGCGGTTGAGACTTAGATAAAATGAAAATACCCCATTAATATTCAGCTCATTAAATACAGTAAGGCTTCTCTTATCTGCATAAATTCGCGAACAGCAGCTGATTTAAATGACGATTTTCTAGCAATATCAGACAAAGAGGGGGTCAGTGATTAGGACCTTGTTGCTTCATTCAGAATACAATTAACATGTGAGACAAAAATGTTTGACTTCTCAATGTCAGTCAGTTACCTTCATACCAAACGTACACCTCACTTATAGCTGAATGTTCCAACATTTATCATGTCAAACTCGACGGACAGGGCATTACGAAAAAGGTATAAAGATCGCCTGAACGATAGAATTATGGGCATATACTGGAAGCCAATGTACAATAAGTAGAACGCCTAATGGTCGATAGAGATAATCCTTCTGAACTGTTATAACAGAAGGAAAGTATAAGATTTTCAACATCATTATTTTTACAATGATTTCGACAGCTATAAGCTGACTATTGATGTTGTTCAAACAATCCAGTAAAGCAATACTTAATTCATCTAATAGTAAGAATATGTTTAGCATCCTGAAGAAGAAAATACAAACGATCATTCAAGTATAGCCAGACTTTATTCTTAAAGGTGGTCCGGGTACCAAAACTAATAAGATACGCTAAAGACGATTGAATACTATGTATACATCCTCAACATATCCACAAACACCCTGAAAGAATTCGAGTAATAACTTCCGGATGATTTTAAATAACGAAATCATAAATTCATTGGCCAGTGTGATGCTTTACTTCTTAGAAAAAAAACGAAGCGTTACAAAAGAAAATTTCTCATTCTTTACAAGAAAACGGACACAGAAAAAACTTTTACAACTTTTCGTTGTGGACACTTTTAGAAAATACATGACGATGATCATTATGAGATGATGATATTGATTATTAGATAATGCTGATGATGATGATGATGAAAGTGGTTATGATGATAAGAAGATGAGGATGGTAATAATTATGTTGATGTCGATGATAAATTTAAACCCCGCTAATTGTTATTTCTTGTGATTATGCATATCTTGCAGTAACAACTGAATTATTTACATATTGTCCTAATTATCTTGCTGCATAAACTCGCGTAACATAATATGACACAAATTATGTATAAATCATATAATATATTAGCTACTGAGTATCAGTTGTCCAATTCATCAAAGTGTATAAAACTTATCAGGTAACAATTATCCAACTCATCAAAACTTTCTTTTTTGAAAATGAATTTATGTTTCAATATCGAGCAAATGGAAACTCGCAACAGCCATATGCCGCAACTGAAACACAAGGGGTACATTGTCTTCGCGCAAAGTGACGTAAATCATGCATATTTATAAGGGCAAATTTTTTACCCACCATTCAGGTAATTGTTTTGTAAAGCGGACCGGTAGTGACGTAATAAAATGAATATTAATGAGGCCAAATAAAGTTTGACACTAAATATGTTAGTATTCATCCGTAGCTGTTCTACAGAAATTCGCTATCGCTCCCGTCGAAGTTTCTAATTTCTGTAGAACAGCACGGATGAACACTAACATATACAAACTTACTTGAGAAAGGTATTCGGTATACACACCCCCTTAGCCCTTCTTTTTCTTCTTCTGGTTTATGCTTAATGAGGGTCCATCCGCCCGTGAGGGCACAAAATGCAGCTTGCGCTGTCGAGTACGGACCCCGGACATGTCACCAGTAATGTCCTTAAAGAGTTAATTTTGAAAAACAAGATGGTGATAATTTACCTTCATGCAATTTCCACGGAGTATAAGCCAAAGATATGAATTTTGAGCCGAAAAGCAGGTCACTGTACGGCAGTCAATGAGAACCTAAATGTACAGTAACCTTTGACAATAAGAAAGGTGTTTAGCCCTGAAAAGGGCTGTTGGTGGCAGCCATAGGCCTGCCTTACAAGCCGTCTATCTGTACTAGGGGCTGACGCACCATAGTACACCATCCTCGTCGTCTCAGCCGCATTGAATCTCCCATCATCTGCCGATGCCCTGTGCCTTCTCAGCGACGTGCACGCTCCGAGGGGAAGTGAGAAGACCCCTAAGCCCTTTTTTTTTTTTTTTTTTTTTTTTTTTTTTAATGTGCGTTTTATTTAAGGTCGCCAGCCGGAAAGCCCATATGGGCGACAGTACACTCAAGTCGGGCCATCCAAGAGCGTCCCGCCGAGATTTTTTTGCGTCGATTTTTTCCCAGCTTTTATTGGTGGAGGAGAGACCCCAGGTGCCCCTTACGGGCATTATTTTTCAGGCACGAGCCGCGGGCACCTGGGTAGAACGCACCAACCTCCGTAAGCCAGCTGGATGGCTTCCTCACATGAAACAGTTCGACCCGAGTGAGTATCGAACATACAGCGGTGAGCGGACCAGTGATCTCAAGTCAAGCGACCTTAACCACTCGGCCACGGATGCCCCTCCCCTAAGCCCCATCCTAGTACTGAAATATATTTTTGTCTGAGAATATAATGTGCATGTTGGTTAGCAGATCATAAAAAACAGAACAGGGGGGGGGGGGGGGGGGGGGGGGGGGGGGGGGGGGGGGGGGGGGGGGGGGGGGGGGGGGGGGGGCCGGGGGGGCGATTTCGCGTAGAATAAACGTGTGCATTATGTTTGTAATAATTTAAAACGTTAAACATTTTTCGTCGTTTCGCTAGACGTAACGTATCCATTCATTATTTCAAACAAAGTATAACAGCAAAGGACCTACGTCTACCGTAAATGTGCTTTGTTGAGAAAGCAAAGCCCTAAAGGGACGTAATAACTCTTTTACTTGTTCAATGCTATGAAAACGGTCGACGGGAGATAATCCTATTCCTTTCTGAACTGTTGTAACTGAAGGAAAGTATATAATATTTTCGAAACTTTACCAATTTTTCTTACTATGATTTCGTGCGCTATATCTGACTAAATATTGATATTGTTGTAACAATCTAGTAAAGCAATACTTAATTCATTAAATGGTAAGATTACGTTTAGTTTCCTGAAGATGAACATGTAAATACAAGCAACCATTCAAGCAGAGCTAGACTTTATTCTTGAAAGTGGCCCGGGCACCAAAACTAATAAGATACGCTAAAGACAATTTAATAATGCTATGTATACATCCGCAACATATCCACAAATACCCTGAAAATGTTGATGAATATTATGATGACGACGACGACGACAATAATGATGATGATGATGATGACAGTGATGATGATGATGATAATGATGATAATGATGATTATGATGATAGTGATGATAGTGATGATAGTGATGATGATAAGGAGATGAGGATGGTGATAATTATGATGATGAAGATGATGAATTTAAACCCCGCTAATTGTCATGTCTTGTGATTATGCATATCTTACAGTCACAACTGAATTCCTAATTATCTCGCTGCATAAACTCGCGAAACATATATGACACAAATGTGTCGTCTGCAAAAATTCCTGTAATTGTACCATTCAATATTCATTCTGCTGTTACTCACATATCTCGCAGAAACAGACGAATCTTTCACATCTTGATCTCAAATAACATGCGAATAACTTAAACTCGCGAAACACATATGACACAAATGCGTCGTCTGCAAAATTGCTGCACGTGAAATAGTGCCATTCACTGTTTCTTTCTAGTGCCGTGAACTTATCATTCAGATACGACACAATCTCTATATGTTTGCCCTCAAAGAGCATTAAGGCTTGGAATGCACACAGGTCGTGATGATCTTACTTATTTTCTATGTACCCTTGTGCGAAAAACTGGCTCTTTTTTTACTTGTGCAACAAATGTCACTGTGACTATAGTAACGCAACAATGATTGAATGAATTGTATATCATCTGAAAAACTAAGATTGTCAGCTTTCAGAACAAATGCAAATGTTCTGCAATCGGACACGGCCAATGTCACATAATTCACGGGCCATTTCAATACAGTTTTTACTACTAAATTAAACCGTAAGATATTTAGAAAAAAAAAAGAAATCGTGATGGATTTTATGAGATGTGAATATACAGAAAATGAAAATAAACAATGCGGTATCTCTTTATATAAAAGAAAATACTTAACAAGTGCTTTTTTACATAAAATAAAAAGCCCCCTGTAACAGTAACAACAAAAAGTTACTTGGGAAAGGTATTCGGTATACACACCCCCTACGCCCCATCCTAGTACTGAAATATATATGTCTGAGATATAATGTGCATGTTGGTGAAGGCAGATCATTTACAGAAGCAGGGGCCGTATTTATGCGTTTAAATTAACGTGTGCATTACATGGTTTGTAATAATTTAAAAACGTTAAACTTTTTTTCGTCGTTTCGCTAGACGTAACGTAATCCATTTCATTATTTCAACACAAACGATTAATAAACAGCAAAGGACCTACGTCTACCGTTAATGTGGCTTTTTGTTGAGAAAGCAAAAGCACTTTAAGGGACGTAAATAACTTTTTGATTGTTCATTGCTATGAAAACGGTCGACGGGAGATAATCCTATTTCTTTCTGAACTGTTGTACTGAAGGAAAAGTATAATACGAAACTACTACCATTTTTAATTACTATGATTTCGTGCGCTAAATATCTGAGCCTAAATATTGATATTGTTGTAGACTAATTCTACATAAAGCAATACTTAATGTCATTAAATGGTTAGATTACGTTTAGTTTTCCCTGCAAGATTACATGTAAATACGAGCAAGCATTCAAGCAGAGCTAGACTTTATTTTCTTAAAAGTTGCCAGGGCAACCAAAACTAATAAGATACGCTAAAGACAATTTAATAATGCTATGTATAAATCCGCAAAACATATCCACATATACCCTGAAAATGTTGATGAATATAATGATGACGACGAGACGACGACGACGACGACAATAATGATGATGATGATGAATGATGATAATGATGATAATGATAGTGGATAGTGATGAATGATGATGATGATGATGATAATTGATGATGATGACGATGATGATATGATAATGATGATGATGATGATAGTGATGATAGTGATGTTGAATAAGGAGATGAGAATGGTGATAATTATGATGACGAAGATGATGAATTTAAACCCCGCTAAATTGTCATTTCTTGTGATTATGCATATCTTACAGTAACAACTGAATTCCTAATTATCTCGCTGCATAAACTCGCGAAACATATAATGACACAAATGTGTCGTCTGCAAAAATTCCTGTAATTGTTTTCAATATTCATTCTGCTGTTACTCACATATCTCGCAGAAACAGACGAATCTTTCACATCTTTATCTCAAATAACATGTGAATAACTTAAACTCGCGAAACACATATGACACAATTGTGTGTCGTCTGCAAAATTGCTGCACGTGAAATAGTGCCATTCACTGTTCTTTCTAGTGCCGTGAACTTATCATTCAGATACGACACAATCTCTATATGTTTTGCCCTCAAACAGTATTAAGCTTGGAATGCACACAGGTTCGTGATGATCTTTACTTATTTTCTATGTACCCTTTGTGCGAAAACTGGCTCTTTTTTTTACTTGTGGCAACAAATGTCACTGTGACTATAGTAACGCAACGATGCGATTTGAATGAATTTTATCATCTGAAAACTAAGATTGTCAGCTTTCAGAACAAATGCAAATGTCTGCAATCGGACACGGCCAATGTCGCATAATTCACGGGCCATTTCAATACAGTTTTTTACTAAATTAAACCGTAAGATATTTAGAAAAAAGTAAAAGAAATCGTGATGGATTTTATGAGATGTAATATACAGAAAATGAAAATAAACATGCGTATCTCTTTTATATAAAAGAAAATACTTAACAAGTGCTCTTACATAAAATAAAAGCCCCTGTAACAGTAACATCAAAATTTTATGTTTACAGCGTAAAAGTTATTTCAGGAAAAGTTTTTCTCTATTACTTTTTAGTAAAGACCTACGCGTTTAATAGCTTTAGTTTATCTTCTTTTTATTAAATTGTGACATTTAAAAAAAAAATGGTTTCAAATATGGTATATGTTTAAAGAATTTTATAGTATGAAATGAAATATAAAAAAAGGTAATAGAAGTATTTTATGGAATTAAGTCTTTCTCTAATAATGTACACAATATATAGTAAAGGAACGTAATAAGCGGGAGAAAAAACGATTTTTCAGACTTACATTTAAGTAATATGACCTTGAAATAACCACAATTAAGGAAAAAAATCAAATTCACGTACAGGAAATGAGATCGGTGAACCCTAAGTTTTTTCCCGCTCTAAATGTTTATGTTATCATATTCTGGCATCATGCTTAATTTAAAGAATATAATTTTATCGAACATCCTTAATTTTGCGTGTATGTGTTTATAATACTGCACGTTTGTTGGATAATCGTGACGTTATATACATACAATGTACTTTTAAATACATGGCTTGCCGTCAATTATGAAATTATTTCATTTTTTTAACAAAAAAATGCTTGATGTATTATGATTTCGTTATAAATAAATCCAACAGGTTATATGGTCGTATATAAACGGGTTGTTCGCAATATTAACTAGCTATCGAAGTTCTTTATTATACCCGATTTTCCAAACGAAAAATTACGTTACAAACATGCAGTATTATAAAGTTTATATATTTATATACAGGACTGCTGTTTATTTAATACGAAATTGTATGTTTATGTATTATATTTTCAAAACAAACCGTTTATTATACGGCCATATTGTATAGCCTTTCAAAATCTTTATAACTAATATGAATACCTCTCGAAAATGCCCATGAATATGTTCAACTGTAAATGTATTTATAACTCATATGCCGCAATGCAAAAACTATATGCTTATATATATATATAACCTGCCATTCCGCTTTTAATAAGTCAGAAATCGGCATTGGTTATAAGGTATAATACACGTGATCACGTGTAACATGTAAATGTCTGACCACATGTGATATTTTGGCTGGATTCATCACATTTGTGGACTTCCCTGCACATCGCTAAATTTCCTTTCTGTGGTGCATCAAGGTCAAATATTATGACTCTTAGTTTTCGCCGTTTCCTCTACGGTCCAGGTTGTCAAATGCATGATCCCTAATCATGAACTTGGGAAATACAAATATGATAAAGGGGCACTATATATGTTCTTACTTTCCTGCGCTTTTCAACTGGAATGGTGCATTCACACTCAAAAATACTTGATACTTAGTAATAACCCGCAATAAATAGTTGAGGCGTGGATTATTCTATGATAATTATGGCTGAAGTAATTTTCAATGGAAGGAAAATGAAAGCGGACCTCGGAGATATTTTGTACAAGAGTATATATAATAATTAATAATCGTTTTAAACATCAAATAAACACGTTTTCTCAGATGTCAAAGTAAGAAAAGGCTGTACTCAATTGAAAAAATGCCTTTCGTCAAGTTAAACTCTTCAAATATACAAAAAGTGGTATCGGGCCACCGCACTGCGTTGCAATCGAATCCACCGCCGGAAACATTTTTTGTCATTTATTTTAAAACAGGCAATACTAATTTCCCAATTTTTCCAAATTATGGTTAAACTTGTGAAAGTGTCATTGATTCGATGTGATGCCGATGTATTATGGGGTCGTTTTGCACACATTTTGTATGTGTTTTTAACCAAAATTAGGCAAAAAGTGGCGTCCCCTCAATCAAACTGTACAGAAGTGTTTGCATAAACGGCAATGAATTGCACCGCTGCCCGTGTAATAGGTTGAAAGAGTACATATGTGGGCTCCAGTCTCACTGAGTGTTTCCAGTAAAACATTAAAAATATAAAACAAAAATTCAGTCATATATACTTACCGAAAACAACAAACGGCCATATTTTATCCACCGCTTCTGCGACGAATACTCCACCGTCGCTGCGGTAGCCCCACCGCTTCTGCGAAAGCTATGGCCAGTGTGACCCCCTACGCCCCATCCTAGTACTGAAATATATATGTCTGAGATATAATGTGCATGTTGGTTAGCAGATCATTACAGAACAGGGGCCGTATTTTGCGTTGAATTAACGTGTGCATTATGTTTGTAATCAATTGAAACGTTAAACTTTTACGTCGTTTCGCTAGACGTAACGTATCCATTCATTGTTTCAAACAAAGTATAACAGCAAAGGACTAACGTCTACCGTAAATGTGCTTTTGTTGAGAAAGCAAAGCACTAAAGGGACGTAATAACTCTTTTATTGTTCAATGCTATGAAAACGGTCGACGGGAGATAATCCTATTTCTTTCTGAACTGTTGTACCTGAAGGAAAGTATATAGTATTTCGAAACTTTACAATTTTTCTTACTATGATTTCATGCGCTATATCTGACTAAATATTGATATTGTTGTAACAATCTAGTAAAGCAATACTTAATTCATTAAATGGTTAGATTACGTTTAGTTTCCTAAAGATGAACATGTTAATACAAGCAACCATTCAAGCAGAGCTAGACTTTATTCTTGAAAGTGGCCCGGGCACCAAAACTAATAAGATACGCTAAAGACACTTTAATAATGCTATGTACATATGTATACATCCGCAACATATCCACAAATACCCTGAAAATGTTGATGAATATTATGATGACAACGACGACGACAATAATGATGATGATGATGATGATAGTGATGATGATGATGATAATGATGATGATGGTGATGATGATAATGATGATGATAATGATGATGATGATGATGATGATGATGATGATGATGATGATGATGATGATGATGATGATGATGATGACGATAGTGATGATGGTGATGATGATAAGGAGATGAGGATGGTGATAATTATGATGATGAAGATGATGAATTTAAACCCCGCTAATTGTCATTTCTTGTGATTATGCATATCTTGCAGTAACAATTGAATTCCTAATTATCTCGCTGCATAAACTCGCGAAACATATATGACACAAATGTGTCGTCTGCAAAAATTCCTGTAATTGTACCATTCAATATTCATTCTGTTGTGCCCATTGGCCAATCAGAATTATATGAGGTAACACGTGACCGCCAGACGCTTATCAGCCTCAGTAGCAAGTTAGCTTTCGGACGCGACACTCGGACTATTAGACTCTAATTAATAATAATTCCTTTGTTTTCAATTTTTCTCCTTGTTTATTTGTGAAACGGATTTATAGTTTTTGGAAATTGTTTTAGCAGGGAATATATAAGTGTGATATTGATAAAAAATTATTGGACTCAATTTCGATAATTTTACTGAAACTACAATAAACTTTCGAACTTTTTCTTTGTTTGATCAAGCGTACGGTCAACATTTACTATGGCTGGCGTTTCTAACGGAAACATTTCGCCCAGCGCGAGCACTAATGGTGCCGAGATCGAGAACGGACATATAGCGCCAGAGCAAAATGTCGTTTATGTTCTCGATCCCTCCTTTTTTGCATCAGAGCAAAAGACTGACAATTCCTTTGTTTGGAACAAAAAATGGCGGAGAAGCTGCCCACGCCTGACCAAACTAGCGTGGACAACATCACGTGCTCAAACGATCCAATTATAGCACAGCCCGCTACGCGCAGTACGGAATCACGCAGCTACGTCACGACCCGGAAACGAGGAAACCAATCGAAAACGGGAACCCCGCATCATCAATAAATAGCGTGGGAATTTCTTCACCAACACCGGTTTTTTTTTTTCAAGGGGAAAACTAAAGATCACCGAGGCGAGATTAAAACCTTGAATGCCCGTCTGATTCAAATGAAAGAACAAATGGCAAGAAATTTCTGGAATAACTTGTGTCATTGAATGAAAAAATTCACTAACTTTGTGGAAAATGCACCACGACCAAATATCACCCACTGAAAGCATCCAGTCAGACGACGACGATGATGAAGGCAATTCGTCGGATGATAATTATTCCGTCCAGGACGGGGTACTTCCGGTTAAAAAAACACGGATGTAAACAATGAATCAAAATTTGAAAAAACTTCTAGATTTCTCCCGCGAAAAGTTGATGGGAAAAAAGAATGTGGCCCTCCAGTAAACGAGACATTAGCCACGGCAGGTACAAAATTCAATAAATGTGAACTTTGACCAAGAAAAGGGAAAGAAATTGGCGGATGCAATAGAATATCCGGAAAAACTTTTTTACTTTTAGCTCCTCCAAAGGTGAATGAAGAAATATGGCATGTTTTCGTTTTATATAAAAGGGGCCCTTTTTTTTCCCCTTTTTAAAAAAACCGGGGGGGGGGAAAACTTTTTTTTTAAACTGCAAAAATATCCAACTTTTCTTGGGGAAAGCAATTTCCCAAATGTTTAAATTTATGATGGATTTTTATGTTGGAAAGTGACTCGCGGGAAATTACCAAAGGGTTTTCAATCAACCCTTTTTGGGGGCGGGTGGAACTCCGGGACATTTCCCACATAGAACGTCACAAAAAAATCGCAGAAAATTTTTTAAAAACCACCCACAAAAACCCGGGGAGTTTGGAAAATTTTGGGGGCACCCAAAACACCATTTTCCCAAATTTCACCTTTTTGGCCCGAAAAACCTTCGAACGGGTTAAATCGAAAAACGGGACATGAAAAAAGGGTTGGGGAAAGACATTGCCAAATTTGAAAAGAAACTGGGCAAGAAACGAACATATGGCGTAAAGGACATGCCGAGAAACACATATTCATCGAGCAACCCCCCAACTACAATCAGTCACATGGTCAAAACCACCGGTCAAGCGCCAATACACTAGTAAACATTACAATGTGGCCAAGGATTTTTTATCCAGGCAGGGCCTGTCTTTCACAGGGACAAGCAAAAAACCAGGGACAGGGCCCAAGTACCAGAAGAACAAGAAGTGAATGTAAGTAAAACTTATATCTTTGTAAAAATTTGAGAAACAACAAATGGGAATCATTCACAGCCGGTAATTTGCAAAACAATATGACCGGCATGGTACAAAATAACATCAGAACAAATGGATCTTAAGAAATGTAAAACATGGATGTAAAAATTGACTTTGATTGCGAAAAGTTTAACATTCCAAATATGATAGGCACACCCCCTCGCATGACATTTTCGGAATCTGAACAAAAAAATCATAGAAGAACATTTAAGCTCCATTGTTCACCCAGAATGTAATCGAGATAGTTGAACAGTCACCTTCTCAAGTGTTATCGAACATTTTTTTAAAGACCGAAGAAAGATGGTACCCATAGACTTATCTTTGAATCTGAAACCATTAAATCAGTTTGTTACAAAAAACCACTTTAAAAATGGAAACTTTAAAAACATGTGCTGACAATGATAAAGCCTAACTCTTGGTTTGCAAGCATTGATCTAAGACAAGCTTATTATAGTATTTAAGTTTCATAAAGATTATAGGAAATATCTGAGATTTTTGTTTAAAGGTGTTTGCTATGAATTCAGAGCTCTTCCTAATTTGGTCTTTCGTGCTCGCCGCCGATTATTTACAAAAATTTCTGAAACCAGTCTTTTCAACGTTACAGAAGACTGGCCATGGGCAAATGCTATTTATATCGATGACAGTTTTTTAAACTTCTGAAACTTTTAATGAATGTGAAGAGAACGTTCTAGACACATTGAAACTGATAGACAACTTAGGTTTTACAATTCATAGTGAAAAATCAATATTAAAACCTACACAAGGTATAAGTTTTGTTGGGTTTTGGCTGGAAACTCAGTGGACATGACCATATAAAATTGACACCAGAAAAATGTGAAAGCATAAAGAGTTGTTTGCCATTCAGCATTAAGGGAAACAACTATGACAATAAGAGAATTTGCAAGAGTAATAGAGAAAATTGGTCGCAAGCGAACCCAGGAGTACAGTATGCGGGGCTCTATTATAAAGCATTTGGAAATTGAAAAGAGATACCGCTTTGAAAAATCAATAGAGGGAATTTTTTTTGATGCAAAAATTAAAATTGTCTCAAAGCAGTAAGAAATGTTTAGAGGGTGGTTGATATAACATTGATGATTCATTCAGACCAATTAATTTACCTGATCCAGACATGATAAATAGAAACCGATAGCTCGACATCGGGGTTTTGGCGGTGGTTATTGGATTAAAAACAAATGACATTAAAGTGTCAGGCTTATGGTCAACAGATGAAAAGAGTCACCAACCCATTAAACTACTAAGACTTAAAAGCGGCTTTTCTTGTTTTACAATTTTGTTTATGTGAGCAAAGAAGTAAACATACATATTCATTTGTTTCTAGATAATTACCGTTGCTTATGAAATATCTTTCAAAAATGGGGGGGGGGGCGTGTTTAGAGAGCTTAATGATTTGACCCCAAAGAGATATGGAAATGGTTGAAAAACCGGAACATATGGCTTTACCCTGTATTATATACCAGGGGGTTTTAGAAAATGTGACAGCAGACAGGTTGTCAGATTAAAATCAACTGACATTGGAATGGTCTGTTACAGATAGTTTTTTCATAAAAATTGGTTGAAGAAATTTCAATGTTTTCATGTGAGATTGACTTATTTGGCCATACCGAAAGACAATTACAAAACTACCAAAATATGCCTCTTTTACCCCTGATTCGAGAGCTTTCGCAGTCAATGCTTTTTCTCTTAAAACTGGAATAACTTTAAATATGTGTATGTTTTCCCTCCTTTTAGTTTGATCGCAGCAGTTCTCCAGAAAATAGACCGGGAAGAAGCAACAGCAGTTTTAATAGCACCATTGTTCACAACTCAGGTTTGGTTTTCCGCGCGATTACTAAAAAATGATATGGCAAGCCAAGTTACCTACTACCACCGACAAATCACACATTGGTCAACACGAAAATTCCAGGAAAACAACATACGCTGAAAACACATGAAATTTGGGGTGTTTTCCTGATATCAGGGAAAAAACTCCTTAGTGATGGAACTATCAGAAGACGGTATCGACCTGCTCCCCTTGCTTCATGGGAAAACATCAACATCTAAACAATATTCTCGTATTACAAAAAAATGGGTACTCTTTTGTCGTGAAAGGAAAACTGATAAATTTAACCCACTTATAAAAGAATTCTTGTGTTCCTGAAAGAGCTGCAATGACAATGGATTACAATATAGTGGGTCTAAATACAAGCAAGGTCAGCCAATTTCAAGTTTACTAGAGTTAACAAGTGATATTTCAGGTAGGAAAGCAATCATCTAGTTAAAAGATTGTTGAAAGCACTGTTCTTAAAAGCACCATCATTACCTAGGTATAAAATACTTGGGATGGGTTTCAAAAAGTACTAAAATACATTGTTTACACTAGGGAAAAATGAGAACTTGCGACTTGATGTTTCATTATCATGCAAGTTGGCACTTCTTATCGCTTTAACAACAGGACAGCGGTGCCAAACTCTATTTTTTATAGACTTGAGAAATATCGAATTACCGACGAAGGTGTAAAAAATTAGAATCGGTGATCTATTTAAACAGTCTGGTGTAAATAGGCATTTAGATGAAATGTTCATAAGTATTTTAATCAAAATGATATATTATGTGTTGTAAAATGTTTAATTTTTATATTAAATACACAAAAATATTAGAAAATCCTCACAACTTTTTGTTGGGGTTCAAAAAAGCCTCATAATGCTGTAACTAAATCAACTATAGCTAGATGGATTAAAAAACATTCTTAAATATACTGGGGATAGACATTTTACCGTTTTTTCAGAGGCCCAAAAAGTGTGAGATCAACTGCTTGCAGTACAATAAAGGGTCATTATCCCCAATTGACACTATCCTTAAAAACTGCTGGTTGGTCTAAAAGAAAGTACAAAATTTCGAAAATTTTTTATGACATTCCCAGTAAAATGTTCTTTGGTGATTTTTTGGAATAGCTCTATTATCAAAAAATTAGGGACAGTTAAAAAAAAATTTATGTTTTTTTCAGAAGGTTGGATTTTAATTGATTGATTGATTATTGAATTGATTGACTGCAACAAATGCAAAATCTATTACTTCATATATTGTTTTATTGTCATTTTGTTAATTTCACATATAGAATAATTTTATTATGTTATTATTACTATAAGTCTATATATATTATATGGGCATATATGTACTGGAATCTAGAGTAGAATTTAATAGATTAACATTATTACAAAAACAATTACATTTCCTTTGTTGTTTTACAAGATATGATATCAAGTGTAGGACATGGACTCTAAAAACCTCATATAATTCTGATTGGCCAATGGGGCACAAACAGAATTGAAAGATTAAACAAGACTTTACCTGTTGAAGTTTTGATCTTAATTCTGTTTGCCATTTGCCAGGGAATTATATGCCCCCCCGAACTCTGTTCCAACCCTTACATTAGTATTTTCCATGACTACACTTTCCACTTTAAAGTCTGAGGCTGATAAGGCGTCTGGCGGTCACGTGTTACCTCATATAAATTCCTGACCAATGGCACAACAGGGCAATTAAGATCAAAAATTCAACAGGTAACCCGTTTAACTTTTTTAATTCTGCTGTTTCTCACTATCTCCAGAAAAAAGAGAATCTTTCAACCCTCTTATCTCAAAAAAACATGTAAATAATTTGAACTCGCAAACACATATGACTCAAATATGTCGTCTCAAACCTAAAAGCGTGCCTATTCAAGTTTTGTACCTACGTTGTTAAATACATGAAACTCTCAAAAAAGACGTATCATTCCTTTTTTATCTCACTAGATTTGAATGATTTAAAAACTCCGAAACAATATGACACAAATGTGTCGTCTGAAAAATTGTGCACGTAAAAATGGGCCCCATCACTGTTCTTTCTAGTCCCCAAAATTACTTCAGAACGACCGACCATTTTTTCCTCAAACGCTTTTTAATTGGAATGCACACAGGGTGATGACTTTACTTATTTTCTTGTACCCTTGTGCGAAAACTGGCTCTTTTTTTACTTGTGCAACAAATGTCACTGTGGACTATCCCAGAACGGCAACGATGATTGAATGAATTTTTATCATCCTGAAAACTAAGATTGTCAGCTTTCAGAACAAATGCAAAAAGTCTGCAATCGGACAACGGCCAATGTCGCATAATTCACGGGCCATTTTAATACAGTTTTGACTAAATTAAACCGTAAGATATTTAGAAAAAAAGTGAAAGAAATCGTGATGGATTTTTTGAGATGTTATGTAATACGACAGAAAAATGGAAAAAAAGCATGCGGTATCTCTTTTTATATAAAAGGAATAATACTTAAAAGTGCTTTTACATAAATAAAAGCCCTGTATCAAGTAACAACAAAAGTTACTAGGAAAGGTATTCGGTATACACACCCCCTACGCCCCATTCCTAGTACTGAAATATAATATGTCTGAGATATTAATGTGCATGTTGGTTAAGCAGATCATTACAGAAACAGGGGCCGTATTTCGCGTTGAATTAACGTGTGCATTATGTTTGTAATAATTTAAAACGTTAAACTTTTTCGTCGTTTTCGCTAGACGTAACGTATATTTCATTATTTCAAACAAAGTATAACAGCAAAGGACCTACGTCTACCGTAAATGTGCTATTGTTGAGAAAGCAAAGCCCTAAAGGGACGTAAATAACCCTTTTTATTGTTCAATGCTAATGAAAAACGGTCGACGGGAGATTAATCCTGTTCCTTTCTGAACTGTTGTAACTGAAGGAAAAGTATATAATATTTTCGAAACTTTACCATTATTTCTTACTATTGATTTCGTGCGCTATATCTGACTAAATATTGATATTGTTGTAACAATCTAGTAAAAGCAATACTTAATTCATTAAATGGTAAGATTACGTTTAGTTTCCTGAAGATGTACATGTAAATACGAGCAAACCTTTTCAAGCAGAGCTAGCTTTATTTCTTGAAAGTGGCCCGGCACCAAAACTAATAAGATACGTTAAACAATTTAATAATGCTATGTATACCTCGCCAACATTATCCCAAATACCCTGAAAATGTTGATGAATATAATGATGACCGACGACAATAAATGATGATGATTATGATGATGATAGGTGATGATGATGATGAATGATGATGATGATGATTTGAATGATGATGATGATGTTGTTGATGATGGATGATGAGATGATGATGATGATTATGATGATGATAATGATGATGATGATGATGATAGTGGTGATATGATAGTGATGATGATGATAGTGATGATGATAAGGAAAGAGGGGATGGTGATAATTGATGAATGATGAAGGTTGATGAACCCCGCTAATTGTCATTTCTTGTGACTATGCATATCCCAATCAAG
>NW_026867213.1:0-30443 GCF_026571515.1 Ruditapes philippinarum | reverse complement strand
TCTTCCGGAGATAGTTAACATCCAACCAGCTCGACGTGGAAAACTTTTCAGAATAAGTAATTCCATCACTTGTACAAAGTCGATAAGGATTACATTTAAAATTAGGTAACCCCGAAGACTGTCTCGACTTTACCGTGTTAATAACATTAAGGTCCCTGACTCATAAATGTGTCTGCACTGAACTGATAAAGGTTAATTTCTATAACCATAGACTAAAATGTCATCACGGAATAGGTGAATGACTTTAAAGGTCTTAAAAGATGCCACGGAATTTTTAACGTGTACCAGAATGCATGGTACAACAAAAACAGATTTCTACTTACATGGTTTCAAAACAATGTCAACTGTAGCTTATAGGTTCTCGTTCACATTGAAGTTGCGGTAAAATTGTTAAACGTATTTTAGTATCGAAACATTATATTGCACTAAAATTGCGTTAAATATTGAAAGAATATCAAGGAGTAAATTTCTTCAAAATGCATTGAATTTCAAAAGCGTTATAATGGCCTATTCCATTCTGCACATTTCCGGTAAAAATTTATTTAAATTAAACAAAAACTATCAAAATTTTAATTCTACTCCAACATTGCCACACGTCGCGTTCTCGCCATCAAGTGATTATACAAAGAAATGGATTAATTCAAGGCTGTTTCATGGCTTCTGTGCGAAACCATTAAAGATCATGTAACTCAATTTTTTATGGTTTTATATCATAAATATGATGCTCAAATGAAGATTTATCAATAACTTCAGTTCCAAAAAGGATTATTTGTAAAAATATTACCGAATTTACATTTCATGTAAGTAAAGGGAGGTGATTAGAAATTTATTTTCGATAAAGTTTAAGCCAATTTTTTCAATAAGAAATGAATGCATATAGTGCAATGATTACTTATAATGCTTATACACATTTGCAGTGCATATTTCATATTGTTGGATATTGTTTTAAAAGAATATTCATATACAAATATAAAATATCACTTAAGTGTTGTTGCATTACAACATACAGGGTCTTTAAACAACTAAACTCTTTGTAATATTAACAGTCTTGGAATAAGATATATAATAAACATACATACATACATACATACATACATACATACATACATACATACATACATACATACATACATACATACATACATACATACATACATACATACATACATACATACATACATACAATACATACATACATACATACATACATACATACATACATACATACATACATACATACAATACAATACAATACATACATACATACATACATACATACATACATACATACAATACATACATACATACATACATACATACATACATACATACATACATACATACATACATACCTTACGTTCATAACCGGACAAAACATATAGTATTGGTATTACTATGTAAAAAAATATTTTTTAAAAAGATGTTGAAATAGATTAACAGGCTCTTTTCACCTTATCGAACATTTACGAAAAAATACAGAATATATAATAATAAATACAGAAAAAAATCAAGGTAAAACGGTATTCAAAATACATTAGTGTACTCACTGAGAAATTATAATATTCCAGCATTTATAATAATATATCGTTTAAACATGTGATTTAACAACAACCGGCTGAAGTTTTTTGTATGATTTGCATCATTTTTGGGACTTTCGGTTCTTTTAAACACTTTGGTGAAAACCGCTGACGAAGTATTTCATCATCGGTACGCACTGTATATAATTTATTTACATGTACATAAAAAACAACACACAGTTGAGGTTAGTTTGATCTAACGGTCCTTTGTTGAAAAGCTGAAAACTGTTATGCAAGATTCCCTTAGGAAATGTTCACATAATTTTTCTCTCAATTATGATGGTTTAACGATATCAAATTACAAAAGTAACAAGTGTATTATATATCATTATATAAGTTAACTACTGTTCAAGATCTTTTTGCTAAAGAAATAATTGGACTTGTAGTGATGTGAGGAACTTCATTTGTATCAAAAATTAAAAATTTAACAGCACAAAGTATACTTATTCCAGTCGGATTGCACGGATGAGCTACAGGCATGCTTGGCTATAGAAATGTTACATATGTATCTTGCTTGACGAACAAAGACTGGGCGATGCCCTCGTTTATGGACATGCCTGTAAATGTAGAAAAACGTTTTTAAACATCTTATCAATTTTCACTTAAGCACCAAATTAGGTGTCTAATGGAAGATCTTTATTTAGATATAAATTTGCATTCACTGATCATGATGTATTCACGAGATGTCACCTGTGATATTAAAAATTCAAGTATAAATGCGACTGTAACGTTATAACGGAATATAGATAATAAGAAAGATAACCCTGCGTAATACTTCGCAACAAAATGTAAACCCACGAGCGTAGCGCGTGTCGCGTTATTTCATCATTATATGTTGACATTGCATCAACAAAATGGACAGAAAGCAAATATAAATACATGCAATTTATCACATCAAGATTCATGATAATTTCATGAAAATTTTGAAAAATGTATTTAAAAACAAAGAAGGTTAACATAGATTACTAAAAAGATATCATAATATGCAAATTTAGCCCTTAATGCATTAGTCACACAGTAGAAATATGGTGATAGATACTACAAAATCACATAAATCGCACATAACATGCGCATTTTCTTTTAATGTAAAAAGAAATAGCACATTTTTCTCAAGTTTGATTGTCTTGAAACATTTTGGCTCATCTGGAGGCATGCAACTCTAAAGCATGATGATAAAAGAGACATTACAGCTATGCAAGTCCCTGGTAATTAAAGTTGAACAATAGACACTAGACACGACAGACAATAACACACATTTGTTGTAATGACAGCTCTTTATAAAAAGAAGTAAAATCGTGTATTTTATTATTGTTTTATTTATCATTTTAAAATACAATACACATGAAATCCCTAAGCGGTTTTCCATCCTTATATTATATATATATATATATATCAAGAATTGAAAAATAAATGAAGAAAATGAAGAAAACAACCATATGAGTATCTTTAAAGGTACACCTCATAACGGGACGGTAATTGATAAATTTAAGATTTCTGTCAAAACGTACACTGTAACAAACTGTCATTACTGGCGTCGGTAATACGGTGTGTTTCAGCATAGATATAAATAAATATTTTTCTAAAGCTATTTGAGCAAGGCACACCTCTATATAAAGTTATATCATTATGGGCCATGTAAAGGTACATACAACGAGAGGACTAATATGAAACAGCTGTAGCAGTAATCACGAGAGGAATTAACTTAATAAGTGTGTTGTCAGTACAAATAGGTGAAGAAGTGTTATGCGTTTGTAATATATTGAGACAGATGGTTAAGGCCCAATAAATCACTTCTCAAATAAATGAAATAAAACAATGTTCTGACAATTTTAGTAATTAAAGCCGTATTGCATACTACACATGTATTTGATATTTCTAATTCAGACTAAATGATTGTTTATCATTCAGTTTAAGGTCAAGATTCTCAGGATCTGACAAAGTCCGCTACCGACCAAAAACACCGAGTCCAATCGTTCACTATGTTTCCCAGGCGGAGAACGCACGAAGAGATCAATTTTACAGGTGGAAAACCGATACTGTGGTAAGAAAATTGTCTTCAATTTCTTTGTAAATGCATATTTCACAAAACTTTATAGCCTATTCTGATCTCGTATGATTACTTTATCCGACAGGCATCTCAAACTCGCCAAATCTTTGTTAACTTATTAGATCATTATCGACAACTGCACAAGAAAAGTCACAAAATTGGTAAAATCGCTCTTTGATAGCCAATAACTTGACATCCAAGCAAACTTCTAAACATTTGTATCGCTCTAAAGGTTCTTTATTAATATATCCTCATCCACCAAACGCCTGTTCTATTTCCATTCCGTTTTTTTGAAGTATAATATCGTTTAAGCGAATTTTCAAAATGAACGCATGAGCCGAACTTTTCATGTGGTTTTATCAGATTGCAAAATGAACGCACGAGCAGGCGGATTTTTTGGTTACTCCAGTTTTCATGGATATCTTACATGTTATCGATCACTGAACCTTAAAATTCCAAAATTTTCGTTCCGAATGTTTGAGCAAACAGAATTCCTATTTTCATACCTTATGACGAATTGCTTATAAGCAATAGATGAAGGTCTGTTCGGTTCTGTGAAAATATAATAAATCCTCATTGCTAAAACTTTGAGTAAAATATTTGCAAAATACAACATCATTGGTTGATGGTATGTTATAATTAAAGATGTAACATACACTTAAAGATCATGTGACTCAAAATTTTATGTTCTTATATGAAAAATCTTTGGCTTAAATAAAGAATTAACAATGTTAAAAGTTACAGAAAACCTTTTTGATAAGTATATTGCCAAAATTTAAAATTTCCGATAATAAAAGGAGATAATTAGAAATCTGTTTTTTGGTAAAAAAAAATCAGTTTTGCATTCAAATAAAAATTTTAAAACATTTTTCCTCAAGAAATATCATATAATGTGTTTAATAATGTCAACTTCTTAAGTATATGTTTTTCATAACAACTTTCGCAAGGATGTTACATCCTTAACCTTTTCCCTTATATAAGCGTGTTTCGACGGCTTTTTTGATTTAAACATATTTTATTGCCAAAAATAAGACATATACATACATGTAGACAGTTACAATACAATGACATAACATATTTGGCAAAAGGGTTGACCCACAAGTTCTCTCAACATTAGCAACGGGTCTTCCCTGATGCAATAAATTACAATAACTTATTTTACAAGAATGACTATCAGTTAGATAGAAGTAACAAAACTCACACATATATAGTACTTGGCTTTAAAAATGATTTTAGGTAAGAAAGAACAATAAAAATGATTGGGTGTACATGTTCTCTAGCTTGAATGGTATTTAACGATGTTAACTGATTTTTATATATTTGCGTTACAATGACTTAGAAAACATGTACATTTGCCGAATATAACAAAAACAAAAATAGATTTTGAGAAAATGAAATATAGAAGAAAAAAAATAGAAGAAGAAAGGAAAGAATCTTGTCTATTGTTTTGCAAAAATGAAAGAAAAATACATTAATATTTATTGGGATTGTGCTGGTTTGTTTTCAAAAGCGTTTGCTTACTTTTATGAAATGCTGAACAGTCAAAAATATTTTATTATTATTTTCTAAAGACAACTCTTTGTTACCAACTAAAAGTAATTGGACATTTAAAGGGTGAAATTGCCTTAATTCGTTAAAAAGATCAATTCTCTCATTTCGATATTTCGGACAAGTAAACAAAAAATGGTTAACATCTTCTATCTCATAAGCGCACGAACAATTTGCATCCTGTGACAAATGATTGCAGAATAAGTGGAAATTTAAGTTACTGCATGCATTTCTCAGTCTGCAGTGTAAAACTGAGAGTTTTCTTTCACCTGTAAGGTACCATTTTGGAGTGTCTGTAGATCGAAAGGTTGATTTCTTTAATAGAGATTTAAAATGTGACAGAGTTTCTACAGATCTTGTTTCAGGTTGCAAGTTGTTCCATAGCATTACGGACGAAGGCACAAAAGAAGAAGAAAATATATGAGTACGTCTGTTTAAAGTTGCAAAGTCTTCTGAGTTTCTAAGATTGTATGGTGTTGTATTATGAACTCTTTCTGGAAAAATATTACTTAAATAATCAGGAACGTCTCCATTATGAATTCTATATGTTAAAATAAGTTTTTGGTACGTTCTTCTATCAGATAGTGAGAGCCAATTAATTTCTTTATATAAATTTTGGAGAGAAACTGAACGGGTTAGACCGCTTACGATTCTGGCTGCCTCATGCTGTATTTTATCTAACGTATCTTTTTCATAATTTGTACACCCATCCCAGACTACAGAAGCATATTCTAAAAGAGGTCTAAGAAATGAAATATAAATTTGGTTTAGGGTTTCCCTATTAAGGGAATATTTCAGTTTTCTCATTGTACCTAGTAATTTAGAAGCCGATAATGTTATACTTTTAATATGATCGTGCCATTTTCCATTAGAACTAAAAGTTAAGCCTAAATGTTTATGACTTTCAACAAATTTTACCGGTATGCCATCAAATTGTAATTTTGGATTGTTAACGTTGGATTGTAAAGTAAAAACAATCGCTTCTGTTTTGTTAAGATTAAAATCTACAAGCCATTTTTTAGACCATAAGTTTATCAAAGCTAAATCATGATTAATAATTCCTTCTAGATCGAATATTGATGATGTTGTACAGGACAAAGAGGTGTCGTCTGCAAATAAACGAGTTATACATAGCAAATTTTCTACAATATCATTAACGTAAACAAGGAAGAATAATGGCCCAAGCACCGAGCCTTGGGGGACCCCTGCGTTTACAGTCAGTGGTTGTGATAAAGAAGACCCTACAAAGACCTTTTGACTTCTATTAATTAGATAACTTTCAATCCATTTCAACAAGTTACCTTTGATACCATTTTTCTTAAGTTTCAGAAGTAAACCCTTGTGCCTTACTCTGTCAAACGCTTTAGATATGTCACAAAACACTACACAAGTAAATGTTCTATCATCTAAAGATTTAACTATTTGGTGATATATATCTAATAATTGAAAAATCGTTGAATGACCTTGAAGGAACCCTGACTGTTTTGAATAAATCAAATTATTGGCTATTAAATGATTGTATATATGTTTATAAACAATTCTCTCCATTAATTTTCCTATACAACTTAATAAAGAAATCGGACGATAATTTGAAGTTAAATTTGTATCACCTTTCTTAAAAAGAGGCATTACAATAGCGGATTTCCATATGGAAGGAAATATACACTCTGCTAGTGACCTATTTAGTAATAAACATAGGGCTTTTAGCCCCCCCCCCCCCCCCCACACACACACACTTTTTGAGGCCTCAAACAGTGAAAAAATGTCCTATTTAGGCCCCAAACACTGGTTTTCGTTTGAGAAATGTTGTGAATAAGTGACCACTTTTTCGGCGCCGTCCCCCATCCAAATGTTACATCAGGGGGTTACCTGAGGGGGTTTGAAGGGGGGCGGAGTCCCCCTCATCGCCAAGAAAATTTTGGACATGTGACAGGCTAAAAATGGCCTGAGGTCGATCTTAGGGTAACTAGTAACAGACACTGAAAAGCCTTTTACTCTATCTCAATTCATTGAGATGTAACAGCACTTTAAAATCAGTTTTGATGGGAAAAAAACAATGCAAAATAGTGATTTTTGGCAATTTTGAGACTTCCTTACAACAAAATGAACATACAAGAAAATGTTGAAATAACACATAATTTTTTAGGTTCATTTTAAGTTTTTCTTTTAGAAATAATACACTTTTTATTTTAATGAAGAATAGGCAAAGTATTTATCAAAATGTGTTTCAAATTACCTCCCTTTATTTACAGAACTTTAAATTCGATAATATCTATGTAAGATTTGTAATATTGGTAATAATTTATTTGAGTATCATGTTTATCATATTAGACTATTAAAGTTTTGATGTACAGGGACTTTAAAAGAGTATACATTCGCTATTATTTGTCATTTGTCCTTTGTTGTATTTGTTGTTAAATATTATGCGTGTATGATAGTAATTGTATACAATTATTCAGGATTCATGATTTAATTATCAAAGTACATATTTTGTAAAACAATCATTTACAATGCGTGCAAAAATCAAGGATTTTTCCAAAGTGTCATGTAAGATTATTATATAAATCAGCTTAATGTCGTCAGTTGTTGATTTTATTCAACATGGCAAGACTTAGTTATCTCTCCGTTTTATGTATTAAACAATATTCATTTTTCTTTAAGTTATTCAATAAGAGGTTGTTCATTAAAGCTGATAATATGTGTTACAAACGAGGAATTACTTCAATTTCACACGATCTTTCCCAACAGACCTCGTACTTTTGCTTATTAGCATATATATACATACAGCGTACAAAGTATATTTTAATTTGTAAAAAAAAGTGTCTCTCACTTATTTGAAATAAAATTTGAAATTTTTAAAGTTTGAATATGTTAAATTTGTTAGATAATTAGGAAAAACTTGGGTTTTTAAAAATACCACCTGCTCATGCGTTCACTTTGCAAACCTATGAAACCACATGAAAAGTTCGGCTCATGCGTTCATTTTGAAAATTCGCTTAAACGATATTATACTCCAAAAATACGGAATAGAAATAGAACAGGCGTTTGGTGGATGAGGATATGTTAATAAAGAACCTTTAGAGCGATACAAATGTTTAGAAGTTTGCTTGGATGTCAAGTTATTGGCTATCAAAGAGCGATTTTACCAATTTTGTGACTTTTCTTGTGCAGTTGTCGATAATGATCTAATAAGTTAACAAAGATTTGGCGAGTTTGAGATGCCTGTCGGATAAAGTAATCATACGAGATCAGAATTGGCTATAAAGTTTTGTGAAATATGCATTTTCAAAGAAATTGAAGACAACTTTCTTACCACAGTATCGGTTTTCCACCTGTAAAATTGATCTCTTCATGCGTTCTCCGCCTGGGAAACATAGTGAACGATTGGACTCGGTGAAAAACGGCGATAAGGAAATGCATTTTTGGCGGGCTGGAATTCGCATTAATCTTTTTTTGCAGATCATCAAACTTCCGTCCCAAATATTCAAAAAAAAAAGAATATCATCTACGGAATTAAACCGTTGATTTATTTGGGGGGGGGGGGGGGGTCGTAATGAACGTAATAAAATTGAGTAAGAAAACATCACACAAATGTATCTTTTATTTTGTGTCTCCAATACTGACAACTACTAATGAGCAGCAGATACTTATATTACAGATAAAGCTCCATGCGTGCAACGAACACAGAGCAAAATGATCGACTTTTTCATCTTTCGAAGCCGAAAATATTACATTCCAACAGGTTCTTTAATTCAAATTTGAAAGACCCCGATTCCAAACTTCATACACCAACAGAGCTCATTAGGTGGAAGTAGAGTATGGAAGTACAATTACTCGATCTGTCTTACTTACTTTTAGTAATTCCCCATTAATTGATTTATTTGAAAAACTGTAAAGAAATTGAGGGATGTTCTTCTGACACACTTAATTAATACATTGATAAAGCACTGCAGTTAGCCTGAGATTCAGGCGTTGATAGTTTTTGCTTATTTATAACATTTTTTTTATTCATAACATATGCGCTATTCCGTATTCGTCCGTCGTTTTGATAAACAGAAACTTAACAAAAAAACGACAGACTGGAACCCAGGCTACACTGCAGTGTGCAGGGACAATTACTTTATCTTGCTACTTTCAGAGTTATTCCCCTTTATCAGATTCACTTGATAAACTTTGTGTTCAGCATAACCCCAAAAGGACTTGGGGGATTTTTTTTTAATTAAATAAACTGACATAGCATATTGAAATGAAGTGCAATGTACAAGAACAATAACTCCACATTATCTACTTTAGAGTTATTCCCCTTTACCCGATTAACTTATGTAACGTGCACAGGCTAGCTGTTATATGTAATTTTTTATGGCTACTTTGCCAAATGATTGGTTACAAATGATTATACAATAATTTGTTTAAACTTTGGAATTAAGTTTAATTAACTAATATTATAACAGTAATGTGCTTGAAAGATAATAAGTGGTTTTTGAACTTGATATAAAATTGGGGTGACACTTTTAGGCTATTTGAAATACAGAAAAATCACTTGGATATTTAGTTTTTAGTACTTTAGTAATAACAATTACACCTAACGCAATGTTAAATTGATGCAATTGATATACTTTGTAAATAGTGCAAGACTTTAAGTAATTAATTATTATTTTTGTGGTGTTGACACTTTGGCAGCTGGACAGAGACTGATTGTTTGCAGCTTTATTTATACCCAATAATATAGTTATATTTAATTATTGTTTACTGAAGTTGAGGAAATTAAGCGTGCGAAAGATATTGATATTGGGTTGAATATTGGTGCGGATGGTATTGAGTTTGAAAGATTTTAGGACGAATTGTTTTGATAGTTTACAAATAATTAAAATACGCCAGTTATATGAAATAATGGTAATGAATAAATTGTTAAATTTAATTAGGTATTATTTATGTATTTTTTTACTTATTTATAAAAGATTAAACTATACATTTTAACACAAGATTGCACATTTATTTACAATTTAACTTATTGTCAATTTAGGTATAAAACCACTAAATATTATTATAGAATTTAGGCAGAATAGAACAATTGTTTGTCTGGAGCAGAACTCCAAAAGTACTAGAGGGATTTTGTTTCAAACATTTTACACTGGCAGAGCACATTGTGATGAAGTGCATAATGTAAATACAATAACTCTTCCTTTCCTACTTTCAGAGTTTTCCCCTTTATCAGATTTACTTGAAAAATTGTCCAAGGCATAACTCCTGAAGTATTTGTTAGTAAGGCTCCCACGTTTACAATTTTTTTGTAAACGTTTACACGATTGCCAAGAACCGAAACGATACCGTTTAAACGGTGGTACCTCTATGTACTATATACACCATGTATTTGAGTCGCCAAATGATGACTTACTTTCTATTTTTAATACATGTACAAATAAAGAATGTTCAGGGCTAATCACGATTGAGTCAGCACACATTTTCTGCATTGTATCCCCAATTTTTACTAAAAATGTATTATGTCAGGAGAAATTTGTGCACGGTAATGCTGTGTGGAGGGTTGTAAACTCCCATTTTCCGTTTTCTACTTTGGAAATAACCACTAGAATTGATAAAATCCATGACAATAGGCAATGATTAAGAAGTTTTGTAAGCCAATATGGTAATTTCGACTAAACGGTAAAAATTATCGTAAACGTTTACGAATGAAAATCGAAACGAATCCGTTTAAACGTGTAATCGTGGGGGCCTTATTTGTTAGTAGTGTTGTATGCAAGAACAAATAACTCTACCATGCCTACTTTGAGAGTAATTCCCCTTTATCAGACTTATTTGAAAAACTTTGAGATTTTCTTCAAACTTGATAGTTGATACACCTTGGAAGAAAGCAGTGTTTAAGAACAAGTACTCCATGCCTCCAGATGAGTCAAAATATTTCAATAAAATCAAACTTGAGAAAAATGTACTAAGATGTAAGGAAAAGTAAACAGTTTCAAGAATCAAGAAATATTTTACATATTATGTGCGATTTATCACTGATTTTTTCAGTACTTTCAACTATATTTCTACTGCGTTACTAACGCAGTAAAGACTATTTATGCATATGACCACTTTTTGGTAATTTATGTGGTTTGTAAGTGCCATTGAAAGTGTGTAAATTGCTTCCTTTTGATTACTTTACAATATTACATATACATTTTCAAAATTTTCATGAAAATTAGCATGATTCTGGAGGCATGCTGCTTTAAAGTGAATATCTTTTTGAGAAATGTACCAAAACAAAAAAGATAACAAAGAAATTCAAAGTAAAAAAGGGGGCATAACTAAGAAAAAAGTTACTTGCCCTTTAGAAATGCATTCTGGACAGTTAAAAAATGTAACAAGAGTCTCAAGCTTGAAGTGTTACCTTTGACTGCTTTGAGAAATTGACTTAAAAAGAAGAAAAAATAAGTAAACAAGAGCACCGCTAGGCGGAGCATTATATGCCCGAAAGTGTTTTTTTTTTAATTAGGATGAAGCTTGTAAGACATAACATAAATTAAAGTATTACCTCCTTCAAATAGCAATCCTCCTATAAAGTTTGAATATTGTGGGCCAAATGGAACTTAAGTTATGCTCTGGAAACTTGTGTCAGTTTTGAGGTAATAGTGACCTTGACCTTTGACCTTGTGACCCAAAAAATCAATAGGGGTATTCTACCCAATATGAACAATCATCCTATGAAGTTTGAATATTGTGGGCCAAATAGACCTTAAGTTATTCTCCGGAAACTCTTTTCAGTTTTAAAGTAATAGTGACCTTGACCTTTGACCTTGTGACCCCAAAATCAAAAGGGGTCTTCTACCCAATATGGACAATCATCCTATGAAGTTTGAATATTGTGGGCCAAATAGACCTTAAGTTATGCTCCGGAAACTGTTTTCAGTTTTAAAGTAATAGTGACCTTGACCTTTGATCTTGTGACCCCAAAATCAAAAGGGGTCTTCTACCCAATATGGACTATCATTCTATGAAGTTTGAATATTGTGGGCCACATGGAACTTAAGTTATGCTCTGGAAACTGTTTTCAGTTTTAAGGTAATAGTGACCTTGACCTTTGACCTTGTGACACCAAAATCCATAGGGGTCTTCTACCCAATATGGACAATCATCCTATGAAGTTTGAATTTTGTGGGCCACATGGAACTAAAGTTATGCTCCGGAAACTGTTTTCAGTTTTAAAGTAATAATGACCTTGTGACTTCAAAATCAATAGGGGTCTTCTACCCAATATGGACAATCATCCTATGAAGTTTGAACACTGTGGGCCAAACGGAACTTAAGTTATGCTCCGGAAACTGTTTTCAGATTTAAGGTGATAGTGACCTTGACCTTTGACCCCAAAATCAATAGGGGTCTTCTACCCAATATGGACAATATTCCTATGAAGTTTGAATATTGTGGGCCAAATGGAACTTAAGTTATGCTCCGGAAACCAAAATGCTAACGGACGGACGGACGGACCGACAGACATTCTCACAGGACAGTAATTATGTGGCTACTCTAGCTATTGTTCTCTCTATTGTTCTCTTTAGCCACACAAAAAAAAATAGCCACATAAAAGCAAATTACGGGATGAATGACATCAAAGAGAAAGAACAGTTACCTATTGTCCCTCTAGCCACACTGTCCTGTGAGTGCAGATAGATAGATAGATAGACAGACAGACGGATGCCAGGGGGTATAACATAATATGCCCGAAATTCTTTCGGGCATATAAAAAGGGAAATACATGTAACTTTGCACAAATGACTTTAGGATTATCTGTCCTTATAAAAGATAGTTTTTTTTTGTTTTGTTTGGGTTTTACGTCACATCGACACAGTATAGGTCATATCGTGACGTTCCAGCTTTACTGGAGGGGGGAAGACCTCAGGTGCCCTTCCGTGCATTATTTCAGGCACGAGCAGGTACCTGAGTAGAACCACAGACGTTCCGTAAGCTAGCTGGATAAATTCTTCACATGAAAGAATCCAAAGGCCCTGTCGTGGATTCGAACCCACAGCAGTGAGGGGCAAGTGGTTTGAAGTCAACAACCTTAAAAGATAGTAAACATGTATATCAAGTTTGAAATAAAAAGCTTTATAGTTTCTGAGATCTTAACCAAAAGGTCAACCAGGGCTAGAAATCTAAGTTGATTAAGGGTTTTGCAGATGGACAGAGAGAGAGGGTTTAACTGATAGGGGACTAATAACTATATAGAAATTAAAAAAACACCATAAGGCATTTATTTTCCCTGTAAAATTTATAGCACTTTTCTGTAAATAATTATGGATTGCATAATTGATAACAACATACAAAATGAGCCACATTTCTCACTGACATCCTGTATATATTACTCTTATATTTCATAGACTATCCTGTTTTGTATCTATCAAGACTTTGTTAAATCTTTTTCATCAGTTTCTATGTGCATGTCAGTTTTTCTTTCCCTCTTGTTCAGAGCATTTTTTTCTTCAGAATTAATTTCTTTTGACTCATCATTGTCCACCTCCTCCTCTTCATCATCATCCTCGTTGTCGTCATCATCGTCATCATTATTGTCGTCGTCGTCTTCATCGTCGTCATCTTCATCACCCTCATCATCATCAGAGGGATATCCTCGTATAAATGCCCTCACATCAAGACCGTTGCATTCCTCTTCTAGGCCCTCTATGCCAGTTTTACCAACCAGAATATAATCCAGACCCTGAAACAGAATTTACCTATGTATAATTTAGTCTCTATAACACAGAATATGTTAAATACATGCATATATTATAAACTTGTCCTGATTCAAATTTGGAATAGTCCATTGTTAATGTAAGGGGTCATAATTATGTCAGGTCATGTGGTAGCTATTACTGAAAGAATAAGACCCAATATTACCGTCAATGTATCATTTACTGTACAGGCATCACTCATGAGCCTGCTAAACCATGCTTATTATAAACCACTAACCTTTTAACTATGCTGGAACCAAACCTGATTTTGCAGTACAATCAAACTAGGCTCTGTTGGCTGACAAACATTCAATTTTCATCTTGATACCCTTATTACTTATAATGGACAAATCCAAAAAATGTCAATTGATCAAGTCAGAATGTTAACTTAAGGTTTAAAAAAGATACCAAGTCTTGAAGTTGGATTAAAATCCATGGTGGCTATTGAAATATGCTTCTAAAATGAAAACATTTAAGTTAATTTAACATAAGAAAAATAATTGATAATTTAAGCCTGAAACAATTCATTTACAAAAATTAACACAATTTTTATTCATTTACAACAGTTATTATAAAGTTTCATAACTGTTTGGCTAAAACAGTATGCATTCAATTCATGCAGAAGCAATACATAACTAAAGTTCTAACAAAATATATTTGCTTGTATTTCATATGAATACAAAATGGGGATTATAAGACTGTTCAAAAATTTCTTTAACAAGGAAAGATGTTGTTAAAAAGAGATGTCCATAAGACAGTGAGCTTGGCTATTCTCAGTGCTTGACAGTAAGAAAAGGGGCACAACCCTGTAAAAAGGTAAATTAGAGTTATTGGACTTGTGCCTATCATTTTAGATAATCACAGAGAAGAGTGTGTGAAGTTTCAAGTATTCAAGCATTCAGTAGATTTTGAAAACCTTAACAAAATGTGAATGTGACGCCAACACCAAAGTCAGGGTGATAACAGTAGTTCTCTATATTCATTGAATAGTCATGCTAAAAACGGCTGAAAATGATAAAAAATTATCCTTTGTTTACCTTCCAATGGTCAGGTTTATCCTGTATTGCATTATCCCGTAGATCAAATTTTGTGAGCTTCGCCAGAGCTAGAAGTGTATCATCACTTACAGACATCACCTCATTTCCCGTCATATGTAATGACATCAACTCAACACAGTCTGTTAAACACTCTGGTATTGATGAAAATTTGTTCCTATTTAAATCTAAATAAACTAATGACTTCAGGTTTGAAAATTGTTTAGGAAGGGAGTCTAATATGTTATTTGCTAGGCAACACCATCGTAACATTCTGAGATCACCAAATGTTGACGGCAATGATGTCAATCTATTCCCTTTCAAGCTCAGAGTTTGTAGACTAGAGAGACATCCAATCTCTTCTGGAATATTGATAAATTCACATTCAACAAGCCACAAATGTGTCAATGAAGTAAGCTGACCTATTTCTGGGGTCAAAATATTCAATGGATTATGACAAACACTGAGAAGTTTTAAATTTGTCAACTTTGATATTCCTGTTGGTAGCATGGTGAAGTTATTGTTGTCTAAAGTTAACTCCTCTAATTGGACTAGGGTCATGATCTCTGAAGGTGGCATCAATAGCTTGTTATCATTAAGTAATAGTTTCTTCACTTTACATAGCTGATGTATATTACTTGGTAAAATTGTCATATTTCTGTTACTCAGATTAAGTAACTCTCTTTCATTTGCTATGGCTTTCTTCAGAAGATTCTCTATCTCCAGCAAGTCCATTCTAGAGTCATGTCAACATGGTGTGGACATCATCCCTCTATCTCTGCAAACAATTACAACAAAAGAAAATTTAAAACATATATTGTAAGGATTTTTATCACAATTTAGTCCATGGTGGTTATACCTGCCATGTTATGTTTTTTTTACTTTTTTTTATCAGTGACCTACATGAAGACAGGTGTAAAGCTTTAACAAAATACCTTGAATGACTGTGAAGATCAAGCAGGTGAAGAACGAACTTAAAGCAAAATCTCAACATTCACAATGGGTAATAATTTAATAAATTTTAATAATCAAACTAAAATCTATGATAGTTTATTTGAATTTATATTGTTGATTTATATTGTTGGAAGGAAGACCTCATGTGTACCTTCTTTAGTTTAACCACCAACCTTTCGTAAGCTTGCTTTCACGAAAGAATTGAAAGTTTCTAACAGGATTCATACCAACAGCAGTGAGGTCTGTGCTTAAGTAATGGGTCTTAAAAGTGATCTATAATAATATCCCCAAGGACATGTGTGAGATTTCAAGTGAAAAACTTTAGCAGTTCATAAGTGAATAAATGCTAGAAAAAATGTAAGGAAGCAAAAGTTACACAAACTCAATGCCTGGACAAATAGAATAGTCACTTTATACTTTAAAAAGTCAATCTTAAAAATATTCACACTTATTTATTGTTTAAGAAGGAACAAACCATCGCCGATTTTATAGTTATTTATGTTATCACTAAGATGATAATAAAATATTATACTTTGTTACGCAAATGCTCCTTTCATTTCAGGCCATTCGACGTGGTCTTCAAGATAGTCAGCTGGTGGAAGAAATTGTTTGTTAATATTGATAGTTTTTATATAAAATAAATAATAAAAAATATCATCATTGAACTTTTGTTTTTGTTGTTAATTTTTATTTTATTTCTTGATAATTAAGTGTTTACATTTTAAAGCAAAATAAATAATAAAAAAAATTGGGCCGGGTTGACCAGAAATAACATTGGTTTGGGGCCGGGTTGACCAATCTGGAGCCGGGCTGACTTGGGGCCGAGTTGACTTGTACATGTTTTACCCACATCTAAGTAGATTTTGGGCTTCAGTACAAAGAATTGCAACTTTTATAATTCACTGCTTGACAACTGTTAATGGGATAATTTCATTAAATTTAAAATGTTATGACTGTATTGATAACAAATATTTCTTTAGCGGCGTGGTTGAGTGTCGGCCTTGTACTCAAAGGTTCAAGGTTTAAATCCTGGTTGTTGCCTAACTGATGATTTTTAGCTTTACAATATCATGAATATGACATGTACATGTTCTCAATAAAATGTGTCTTATTTTTCCATGCTGTGTAGTTTGGGAACATTATTATCAGACATATTGCCTTTATGATGATGGCAGGAACTTAAAATTTAGTTTGACCAGAGGCAGAGACACAAAATCAATAAGCGTCCAGGTAACATTGATAATTAAATGTACATCTATATACATAATACGTTGTTTGTGTGGTGTAAATTGAGAAATCAAACCAATATTTTGACTCACCATTTAAGAATATTGCTTGAAAATCTTGATTAGTTAAGAAAACATTCTTTTGAACAAGAAAATAATTGACTTGCAGCTAAATAATATTACGATAAAGATCGTTGCTGGGGACGCTTGAAATTTTTGTCTTGGTTAAACTCTGTGTTACCCGTATTATATGTCAGGCACTCAATTTTATTCGATTTTGGTTTATTGATCAGTATTAATATTAATAATATTATTTAAAGTGTATATCTTGTATGATATATGCATTGTTTGTTTGTGTAAAATAAAGAATTATTGCAAAGGAAAAAATGTTAAGCTTTTTACAGGTTTCGCGTTAGTAACCTTGATTACCTGGAGTAATTAGGTAAGTTTTTAAGGTAAGATAAGACAAGATAATCTTAATAAGTTGGCAAGGCCTAAGAACAATGCAGCATATTAAGCTTTAAGATTTAAATGTATTGAAAACCATCGAAACATTCCCCAGATCATAAAGAGCTCATGAATACAAAAATGCGCAAAAAAAGGCGACACCAAACAATAAAAAGAAAGATAACATACAGAAAAGAGGAAGATACGGAGAAACATGAACAAAAAAATAATGAATACATAGATCCAAAAATAGAAAATATACGTCTGCCAAACTATCGATAATTATTTTTTTTTATTAAACACAGATACTATTATTACAGAAATATAGCTCTGTAGTGTACAAAAATACTTCATGTATACATATATAGTAGTGTGCAACTTTTTAACAGTTGCCGAACATTACTGTGACCAGATAGAGAGATGCTAAAAATGTTTAACACAGAAATGTTCTAAAGCGTTTTCTGCAAAATTCTAGTTGATACAGAAACCATAATTCGATTTTATTTTCATTATATCTCCGCAAGATTTCAAAATTAGCATTTTACAAACATAGATGTATAACATATATCATATTAACGATTTTTATCATGCTTTAATTATAAAAAAAAAAGACACACAAAAAAACATTATGAAATAAACCTAAAAATAAGCGACCATACAGCTCACAAAAGTCACGGTTTACTCGAAATAATTAGTTATTTTACATTTAAAATACATCTCTTTTAATCAGACATGCATTAGCCATTATAATTATTCTCTCACATGTGTATTTTCTCATATTACGCTATGTACGTGAATTAATCAGCTTCTTATACTTTTAGATTGATTTTTCGACTTTTATTTTTTACTAACAGTCAAATCAATGGTTCCATTGCAACTTTGTTGTGAAATTGTGTGAACAAAATATAAAATACAAAGATCAAGGAAGAGCTGCGTATGTGGACGTTCAGCCACTTTAAAAGACTAACGGAAATGCGCCCGGTCTAGGGCGCCTAACAGAAACGCGCAAAATACGGGAAGACTAGTAACATTTCAAAATAATTTTCCATTTTAAGTCAAACCAGATATCTTGAACATCCGCTCTAACATGGATACAATACATTTTTTTGGAGGTGCGTCAATGTCTATTAATAATAGTCAATTAAGTGAGTCAATTGAAATATTTCTTGTTGCCCCTTTTTTTTTTTTTAAAAGGGCGATATAGAAATGACCGTCTGACGTCTGCCCCCTGTCTGTCCGTGTTTCACAAGTCTTGTCGGGTCCATACCACAGCCATCCATCAAGGATTATGAAATAACTTGGCACACATGTCCACCATAATAAGACAACGTGTCGTGCGCAACACTCAAAAGCCCACCTCAAAGGTCAAGATCAAACTTGGAGATTAAAGGTCAATACTGTCTGATGACGGGTAAATGTCATGTCTGCAGTTAATTACTTTTACATCAATTCAGGGATCTTAACAAATAACTTGGCACAAATGTTCATCATAATGCGAAGACTATTCATGCGCACCACCCAAACCTTTACCATGTAAGAACATGCCCACACTTAATTAGAGGCCAAAGCTTCACATGGTCTGTTATGGGGACTGTATTGTGTCCGGTCCACAACTTTTCCATTTATCAAAGATTTTGAAAAGGCTTGCACCATATTAACACAATTTTCGAACACAACAACACATTCATACCATAAACACCAAGGTCACACTTTGAGTTAAATTCTTAACATGGTTTATATTTTCCTTGTCCGGAGATTTTTTAACTCCAATATAATAAAATATATTCCAGTGAAACTTAAACACTTAATTTATATATAACAGTGAAATGGGTGCATTGCAATTAAGAGATCCATAACTATATTTTAAATAATCTCCTTTTATGAATTTATTTTCAGTAAAAAACTGCTCAAATGTATGTAATGAAGTTATTTCATGAATTGATTGTGCAGATATAGCAAATATCTTGTTTTTGTACTGAAAGTCCAGAAACATCAAACTTAACCCTTTACTTCATGAGCATATTGTAAAAAATGAAAACCCTCCTGTTACAGGTTTAAACTGCTATGAAACTATGAAAAATGCTTCAATACTGATAAAACTTGGCACATACAATGTATGTTGACTGAACCATAGCCTCTGTCACAGTATGCTCAATCTTAAATTTCCTGTTACCATGGCAACGGGAGGATGTCTCAAAATTGCCAAAAAAACACTATTTTGCATTGTTTTTTTTCCCATAAAAACTGATTTCAAAGTGCTGCCACTTCTCAATGGATTGAGATAGAGTAAAAGGCTTTTCAGCGTTTATCAAAAGTTATATTACGACCGACCTGAGGCTATTTTTAGCCTGTTGCTTGTCCAAAATTTTCTTGGCTAAAAAGGGGGCACATCCCCCTTCTGGCAACCCCTTGATGTACCTTTTTGTTAACGGGTGGCGCCGAAAAAGTGATCACTTTTTTATCAACATTTCTCAAACGAAAAACTGTGTTTGTGGCATTTTTTCACTGTTCGAGGCCTCCAATAAAGGGGGGGGGGGCGAAAAGCTGTCAAAACACATCTATAGATATGAAGTAAAGGGTTAAAATAGATAATTTAATTTTACTAGTGTGTGCTTGTTGTGAAACTTCCCTTACCACATTGGTAACACTGTTAAATTTATTGTTGTACCAGAAAAAAGTGCAGTACAGAGTATATTGTTTGATATAATTCTCATTTAGAAACAGGATCTATCGATATATACTAAAATAAATATAATGAAAGTCCGTGAACGAGTCATCCATTGAAAAACAATGAAAATGTATGTTGCATATTTTATAATTCTACTTATTGATTATTAATTTTCCCTTATGCCAGCATCATAAAGGTGTAAAACAAGGTACGTGCATAAATTGATTTTCTCTAACTAATCCTATAATTATATAACGGTCTCATATTTTAGGAACAGATTTTATCAAAGAAATTATCAATGCTACTTCCGGTTAAAAAGTAACTTCCGGTTAAGACAATTTAGACAAAATTTATGATTTCTTAGCATTTTAGCGAATTCGATGGATTCATATGACATACTTGCAAATCAGCCTGTTGTCATAGACAATGTAAGAATCGATTAACTTTATATTGTTATGCTATTTTGAGAGATATTGTCTTTTATTTGACGAATGAGTCATGATCGGTTTTCTTTGATTTTTGTCTGCAGCCGCAGCTGTCATACGCAAAAATAATAAGTAAATTGATATAATTTGGCTTTTATGTTTCAAAATGATACCTTGATTTACTGCATTTATGTTTGGAAGAACTGTATGCATGGATATTGCTTAAGAGATCATTATTCAAAATAATTTGTTAAAAAGGTATGACAACACCCTAGGGATTATGGGCCCGGTCAGCAAATGAAATGATCATATGACTATGGCAATGCCTGTCGTATTATGGTTCCTGTAAGAGTGCGCAGGACTCAATCAGAATTCCTCGGCTTCTATCATTATCTTGTAATTCGAAAAGTTGCAATGTGTCAATGCAGTACTTCCGACGCAGATTTTCAAAACAATCACTATCTAACAGGTACTCGCGTTACAGTAAAGCTCGCTTTGCAAGCAGGCCCTTTGGGCCAGCTCTTCGAGCCGACTATTAAGATATAGATTCTTAAGATAAGAAACTTGTTCATGAGTAAATAGTCATAATCAGAATAAATGTAATTAGATAAAACACTTCTTTATAACCACCCAAAGCTATTTGACTTTGAAAAGTTGTCTCAACTTATTTCATCCATACCTTGCTATTAATAGTAGTGGTCATGAAAATAAAAAGTTGTTTATTTCAAAATATTTGGAAAACAATTATATTTCAAACAAATTTTTTCATGTGTTGGAAAATGCCTTGATTCATGATAAATATTTTCAGTGTTCAATCTAGAACAAATTCCCAGGGGGCCCTTTGGGCCCATAAACTTTTCAAAAGGGGGTCATTTGAGAAAAAAGGGGGCCCACACTTAAAAGAACATCAAATTCAAATAAGGTATTGTATCTTTTAAGTTACTTGTTCATGTACCATATATAGACCAAATACGGTTGCAAAATTCCAAAACAATCAACTCACTAAAAAAATGACATTATTTTGACCTTTTTTGAGAGTTCTGTTAGCGTTGATACAGGCTCAATTTTAAGAACTGATTGGTAAAGAAAAGATGACATAATGTGCAAAGAAACATATGAATCTTAATTTAATGTTACCTGGCATATTTGATTTATAATAATGTTCAGTTTTTTAATCAGGGCCCGATATATAAAAGAAAATTGTATTTCCCAATGAAGAATATAAACTTACAATAGTCGCTAAAACATTTACCCTTCTCAATATATCCAAGCAAAAAACAAAGTGTCAACAGGTGCTAAGACAATGTATATTGACATACCGGTACCTTTGATCTTTTGTCAGGGCAGTAGTTCTTACGTCACGCTTAAGATGTCTGTATTGATTAATGATATGCACAATGCTTTAGCGCCGACCAGCCAAAGACCAATCAAAGTTTATTTACTCAATTGTCAGACACTCCCTAGCCAATCGTGTTTGATTAGCTCCATCTTCAAGACTTTTTTAATTGGATGAAGGCGTGTTCGTAATAATTTATACATACTTCTCTATAATTAACTCACACTTTTCACAAATATATAGTTTTATTTTCCTCCGGAAAGTTATGACATATTTATTTGTTTTGACCATGAAAAAACTATAACTACACGCACGGAGTTCCCACACGCACGTATTGGATTATCTGTGACGATTTTTATTTATAAAAACTGTGACTCAAAAGTAAGTAATAGTTACGGTACAAAGAACAAGTCTACATTGTATTTACATACCCCCGGCCGAGAGAGCGTAGCGATCAAGGTTTTAAAAGGGTTACTGTCTTACCAACATGCTCTTGTTTTTCTATACAAACTTCAGTTTTTAAATCAGTATTTATTAATACTATTCACAAGAAACTTTTTTTATGTATCTAATCAGGTTTAAAAGAAAGCATTCTTATGTCATTTAGGGCATTTTCTATGAGTGCGCCCATCAGGCCCACAGTTGAATTTGTTTTGCGCCGGCGGTCTTTTCAGGGGGTCAATGGCGCGCTCTAGATTGAACACTGTATTTTACTTTTAAAACTAACTCTCCTAGTTAAACTTCTGTGTTTCTTTTAATTTTAACAAATGTAATTTTTTTTACTGGAACAATTGTTAAATTTTTTTTAAATACTTTTTGGCTTTGAAAGAGCCCTTTCATGCACCAATTCTGACACCAGACATACTTAGATTCCATAGAGTCAATTTTCAGAATCAACTATCAGTGACTATGGTGGCATGGTAGTGCTTGTTTTTTAACTCTTTTTTTCCCCCTTGAAACCACTGTATTTGATTAACTGTTATTATGTATTTACAGGGGTCTGGTATAATCAAAGCTGGTTTTGCTGGAGATCAAGTTCCAAAGTACCACTTTCCAAATTTGTAAGTATTAAATCATTAATGTTTTTTTGATTTGAAAAAAAAAACAAAAAACAAAAAAAACAATTCATCATTAATTGCTTGCACAAACTTTTAACCAATATTTATTTTCTCCATACAATTGCTCAAAATAAGCATGAAGGTATAATAGTTATAATAAAATTATACTCATTTCTAGAATATCATTCTGAAAGTTACATTTAAGTATGCACTCTGCTTCATTCACATTAATAAATAATATGACAATTTGAAAATTTCACTTCAATGACTGCAAGAAACTTCTCCCGCTTGTATTTTGTAAAACTTTAAATACAGAAACAGAGCTCTAGATATTTTTTTAGGCCAAGGGATTTTTACCCTTCAAACTCAAGTAAAGGGTAAAAAATGCACTCTGACAAATGTAAGGGGTAAAATTTTGCAGTGTGAAACAACTCAAAATTTTCTTTGTAGAGGCAGACATTCCTAGACTATGATATACAGATACCCAGGTCTGGTATTTAGGATACACAGCAAAATAATGATAATTATTTCAAAACATCTTGTTTTTAAGTATCAAACTTAAACACTACTTTTCTTCGTGCATAAGTTTTAATATACAAGGGTATTTCAATTTTGTCATGTAGAGGACAGTTCTAACAATTATAATAAAAAAAAATGTAAACCATTCTAAAAAAAAGAAAAGGATAGCTCTATGTTAATATGTAAGAGATAGTTTTGTTACTATAAAATAAAATGTAAAGGATAGTCCTAAAATAAAATGTACAGGAATGAGACTAGTTCTTGAACTTTAAGGTCATTTTCAAAATGATGACAAAATTTATAAAGTCAAATGGAAAACAAGTAAAAAAGACATCTTAAATAGAAGTTCTTCTTCTTTGAAAAATCACCAATATCAATATGCTCGTATGATTTAATTTCAATGTTTACAAAATGGGTAGTTTCTTAATAGCTACAAGAAATAATTATCATGTCATTTTTAACATTTCTTTTTGATGAAGCCATACTTTTTCATGTTAAACAGTTATACTTCAGCCGAGTATCGTTTTAAAAGATTCTTCTTGTTTTCTATTTCATATATTGAATCTGAAATGGAATTGTTTATAAATATTTTGAAGAACTGTTTTATTTTTACTATAAATTTTTTTTTATTACTATAAGAATTTAAAAAACAATTATTATGTGAAATATTATAATAATTGTATTCAATATATAATTGTGTTTTACAGCATAGGAAGGCCTAAACATGTACGAGTTATGGCAGGGGCACTTGAGGGAGATATGTTTCTGGGACCAGAGGCAGAGGTAAATGACTGTAATGTTTACAAAAGATTTAAGGATATTCAAAAACAATTACTTTGTCCTTGCATAAAGCTATAAAATAATCATGCTGGGTTTTATGTTATTAATAAAATTTAAAGTAACTATGTGTGGTATATGTATTTTGTGATTTGTAGACAAAAATATAGATGTTCTACAATAAAAGATGAAATATTCTAGAGAGAAGTGAGGGTTGTTGAAATATAAAATATCTGAATGTTTTTGTATGTTTATCTGATTTTTACACAAGTTTTAACACAAATCTGGTCGCATATTTGTGATCCTAAGGCATTGTGTAATTACTCCATGACTACTGATCTCAGACATTGAGTCCTATGGTCATTTGTCTCTCCTCTGATTTAGAAGTCATGTGTGATTAGAGTCTGTCACTTGCAGAGAAATTGTTCATTACTGAAAAATTATCCAAGAAAGCAGATTAGGTGCACTAACTGCAGAGATACAACCAAAAAAGGCGTTAATTTGGCATAAAACCAGATAAGCAAACAAAACAAGTTAACATTCAGGTATTTTCTTTTCCTCCTGTCAGTTATTATGAGCAAACCATTCAAGTATGGAATATGTTTTTACTATATATTAACAAAACCATAGATAGTTACTTTCAGGATGTAACCCTTTGGAACACGTTTTTACTATATATTAACAGGGGCATAGTTAGTTACTTTCAGGATGTTACCCTATGGAACATGTTTTTACTATATTTCAACAGGAGCATAGAGGGTTGTTGTCTATACGTTACCCTATGGAACATGGTATAGTAAAAGATTGGAATGATATGGAGAGGATCTGGCAATATATTTACTCAAAAGATCAATTACAAACATTTTCAGAAGAGGTACAATTCTTATTCTGTATTCTTCTTTTGACTTAACATGCTTAACTTTCCTATGAACCTAATTTCCCTAAAGACATGTTCTGATGTTTCTTATAGGCCCATTATGTTTCAGAAATGCTATCATTTTTTTTTCACAAAAAAGTGTTTACTTTTTAGTATTTTGTTAGAGTTTCTAAAAACATACTCATTTGCTATATACCTCAAAGTGAACTATCTTTTGTATCTTGAACTCTTTTGGCAATTGGTATAATTATAGTGAATTAATATTTTGTAAGGAAGTCAAAATACTACTTTGTTTACATTTTCCTACCTTCACAAAATTTAACTGCATGTTCAGCACTATTTTTCTCAAGTATAAAACGTCTTACATGCTCGTAATTCATTTTTAGCTCGACTATTCGCAGAATAATCAAGCTAATGCAGTTGGACATTTGTCGGCGTCGACGTCCCTGTGGTTAAGTTTTTGCGTGTAAGCTGGTATCTCAATAACTACTGAAGGGAATGGATTGAAACTTCACACACTTGTTCTCTGTGATTATCTAACATGATTGGCCTAAGTCCCATAACTCTGATTTGCTTTTTTGCATAAATATGCCCCTTTTTCGACTTAGAAATTCTTGGTAAAGTTTTTGCGTGCAAGCTGGTATCTCCATAACTACTGAAGGGAATAGATTGAAACTTCACACACTTGTTCTCTGTGATTATCTTACATGATTGGCATAAGTCCCATCACTCTGATTTGGTTTTTTTGCATAATTATGCCCCTTTTTCGACTTAGAAATTCTTGGTTAAAAGTTTTTGTGTGCAAGCTTGTATCTCCATAACTACTGAAGGGAATGGATTGAAATTTCACACACTTGTTCTCTGTGATTATCTAACATGATTGGCTTAAGTCCCATAACTCTGATTTGTTTTTTTCTCTCCATAATTATGCACCTTTTTCGGCTTAGAAATTCTACTGAAGGGTTTGTGCCTTTATATGAACAATTTTATGCATTCATAATAATAAAGCAGTGATTAACTCGATAAAACATCTTAAATAACAAGCCTTTGTACCTTTTCGGACAATTTTATGTATTCATATAGGTAAGCATTATTATACTCAATGAAACACACTTGTGACAACTTTGCGAATAGTCAAGCGTTACTGTCCTTCGACAGTTCTTGTTTAAATATTATTAAACACATGTTTGTCATTTTAAGGAATCGAAAGAAATATGAGTATCTTAGGAAAAACGTGCCTTTATTATGATAAGCATTTATCTAGATCTTTCTACTTTTTCAAATAAAAGTCTTGAAATCATCAACAAATTTTTAAACTGTACAATGTTAGAAGTTAGAAAGATTAGTAGATCATTTGTTTACAATAGTAACACTTGGGATGCAGGCCATCAAATTATATATTGGGGAAGTTTAACTGTTTTGATTTTTTGGGTAATGAGTCATTAAAAATTCTATTGTTAACGATAAAATGTTTATAAAGTCTTATATTTTTAGTTAAAAAATTGATTTTAAAAAAGTCTTATATTTCTAGTTAAAAAATTAATTTAAGTTGTTCGTAAACTGTTTCCTTATGTCTTTGTTATTCTTAGCCATTACTGTAAGTGAGCTTAATACAAAAATAATTTGTTTTCCAGCATCCTGTATTATTGACAGAAGCCCCTTTAAATCCTAGAAAGAATCGAGAAAAGGCTGCAGAAATATTTTTTGAAACATTTAATGTTCCGGCATTGTTTATGTCAATGCAAGCTGTTCTAAGTTTGTAAGTATTTTAAGATCATTTGTGTACTTGGTGTTGAAACATTATTCTATGTAAATGTCAAAAACTTTATTATTGCATACAATGACATAGATTTTATATTTTGGTGGCTTTAACTAGGAAAAGTTATAGCAAAGATTATCTCTAATATAAAATGCTCATGAATTATATGTAAAAACAAAAATAAAAATTTAATGTTCCTCTATAAAATATTCCAGTGCTATTTAAGTTAGTTGAGCAATCTTTTAGCATATACACCCCATATTTTATTGGAAATTGACAAGTTAGGTGCTTTAGTATGATTTTTATCAAGATACTATAAATTCTTCTAGTAAGAGGCAGCTTAATGTAGCTTTAAATATTTCCTTTGAAAATAAGAGAAATTCATACTCTACTCAAAGCTTTATACTTCCTTGTTGCCTCAAAGATTTTGCGTGCTGGTCATTTGTACTGTTGATCTGAGTGGTTATGGTTGTTGACATTGTATCAAAATCCAGCTGTGTAAAACTATGAAATAGCTTAAGAAAATGCACCAAATATCTATGTAAAATCTTCATTCAAGGAAGTTATCAATAAAAGTTACAGAAGATCAGTTGTTCTTCTGAGAATATGTAGTGTCCACACTTGCCTGAAATAATGTATAGTTGTGTGTTTTGGTTTTCAGTAACAGTATACAGTTATTTCAGATGTAATTTGGGAACAGTCAAACTGTTGGCCCGAGGTGGAGGGGGAAGTGTTTTGAACTGTACGGCCTTGGGCAACAGTTCAAAACACTATCCCCGACACCGAGGGACAACTGTTTGACTGTTCCCAAATCACATTTGAAATAACTATTTTATTACCTGATCAATTACTGTTTAACAGTACTTGCAAAAGAAAAAAGGAACAAGAAAATAGTTTTGCACATATGTTCATAATTAAACTTAATACTTTAACTATGGCACGTCACATCTGGTTCGTGATCAAGATCGATGGACGCTTCAAGTGGGAATCCTCTATGACGTCAAAGACGTCAGAACACGCGAGGGAAACAGTCGAAACTATTGACTGGTCAACAGTTCGCGAACGTTGACGTTTTTAGAATTTCAGAAAACAGTAAAAAATACAAAATTACATTTATATAAGGTATCAGGTAATAATGTGACATAAAACCCAACTGAAACTGTATTACTAAGAATAAGCAAAAGTTAATGATTGATTTTTTTGCCTTTCTGAGGCAAATGATTTTTTAGCTCACCTGTCACAAAGTGACAGGGTGAGCTTTTGTGATCGCTTTTCGTCCGGCGTCCGTCCGGCGTCCGTCCGTATACTTTTACTTTAAATGACATCTCCTCATAAACCACTAAGCCAATTTCATCCAAACTTCACAGGAATGTTCCTTTGGTGGTCACCTTTAAAAATTGTTCAAAGAATTTAATTCCATGCAGAACTCTGGTTGCCATGGCAATCGATAGAAAAAACTTTAAATATCTTCTTTTAAAAAACCCTAAGAGCTAGAGCTTAGATATTTGGCATGAAACATCTTCTAGTGAGTGTTTACCATGTTTGTTCAAATAAAAGCCCTGGGGTCAAATTGGCCCCGCCCGGGGGACATTGATTTTTTCCCTATATGCATAATAGTAAAAACTTAAAAAAACTTCTTTTAAAGAACCCAAAGAGCTAGAGCTAAGATATTTAGCATGAAACATGTTCTAATGGGTGTCTACCAAGTTTGTTCAAATAAAAGCCCTGGGGTCAAAATTGGCCCCGCCCCAGGGGGTCATTGATTTCCCTATATGCATATAGTAAAAACTTTTAAAAAATCTTCTTTTAAAGAACCAAAAGAGTTAGAGCTAAGATATTTAGCATGAAACATGTTCTAATAGGTGTCTACCAAGTTTGTTCAAATAAAAAAGCCCTGGGGTCAAAATTGCCCCGCCCCAGGGGGTCATTGATTTTCCCTATATGCATATAGTAAAAACTTAAAAAATCTTCTTTTAAAGAACCAAAAGAGTTAGAGCTAAGATATTTAGCATGAAACATGTTCTAATAAGTGTCTACCAAGTTTGTTTAAATAAAAGCCCTGGGGTCAAAATTGGCCCCGCCCCAGGGGGGTCATTGATTTTCCCTATATGCATATAGTAAAAACTTGAAAAATCTTCTTTTAAAGAACTCAAAGAGCTATGGCTAAGATATTTAGCATCAAACATGTTCTAATAGGTGTCTACCAAGTGTGTTCAAATAAAAGCCCTGGGGTCACAGTTGGCACCGCCCCAGGGGTCATTGATTTTCCTTATATGTGTATAGCAAAAACTTAAAAAATCATCTTTGGAAAAACCTAAATAGCTAGAGTTAAGATATTAAGCATGAAACATCTTTTAGTGAGTGTCTACAAAGTTTGTTCAAATAAAAGACCTGGGTCAAAATTGGCCCTGGCCTCCGGGGGTCATTTGATTTTCTTTTATGTGTATAGCAAAACTTAAAATCTTCTTTGAAAAAACCCAAATAGCTAGAATTTAGATATTAAGCATGAAACATCTTCTAGTACGTGTCTACAAAGTTTGTTCAAATAAAAAAGCCCTTGGGTCAAAACTCCCCCGGTCCAGGGGTTTTCTTTTTTTAACTATATTTTTTGAAAAAACCCTTTTAAAAAAAATTTTTTTTTAAAAAACCCAATGAGTAGAGTTAGAGTTTGCATAAAATTTCTTTTTTTGGTTCTCCAAGTTTGGAAATCCCTGTAAACTAATTCCCCTGAAGTTGGGGGGGGGGTTTGGGGGGCCTCGGGCCTCTTTTTTGCCTTTTGAGGCAAATAAAATACCATGAACCACTACGACCAAGTTTTCCCCTAGCACATTTGGCCATTTGTTCATGATTTGCATTTTTCCTTTCAGCCAGTACTTATATCCCCCCAAAAACAAAGTTTGGGGGGGGGTTTTTAGGGGAGTCCCCCCGGGGGGTCGGTCGGTGGGTCCAGACGTCCTTTTGCCATTTTCCTTGACTCCGGAGCATAACTTGAAAACTAATGGTTGGAATTCAATATAACTACATACAATGGTCAAGCACATTGAGAGAAGTGCAGTGCACAAGAACCTAACTCTATCTTGACTAATTACAGAGTTATTGCCCTTTGTTACTTTTCCTTGTCCGGGGCATAACTTGAAAAACTACTGGTTGGAATTCAAAACATACTTCATACAATTGTCAAAACACAATAAGGGGAAGTTGCAGTGCACAAAGAACCCATAACTCTATCTAAAGTAATTACAGAGTTATTGCCCTTTGTTGCTTTTCCATTGCTTTTTTTTTTTGTCTGTTGCATTTTCCTTGTCCGGAGCATAACTTGAAGACTAATGGTTGGAAATTCAATATAACTACATACAATGGTCAAGCACATTAAGAGGAAGTTGGCAGTGCATAAGAAACATAACTCTATCTAAAAGTAATTACAGAGTTATTGCCCTTTGTTACTTTTCTTGTCCGGGCATAACTTGA
>NW_026867212.1:0-36124 GCF_026571515.1 Ruditapes philippinarum | reverse complement strand
CTTTTTTTTTTTTCAATTTTCTTTTTGGGTTTAAATTTTTGTTGGCATAAATTGATAGATAACTGGGTGTGAAAAATTGCAATTCTCCTTATTTTGGTGAGTCTATATTATGTAGCTGTTAATTGTGATTTATATCTGAATTTGCTTTCTCAGCACTGCTTTTTTGCATACCAGAGCGAGCAATGCATAATGACTTGCGATTCTTAAAGAAATAATGAACTTATAAGATATCAAGGAGGAAATTTATGTAAGCGACTTAGAATGGACATTAACCTGAAGATAACTAAATATGAACATTGAATGGCATATTTTATGTCATAAAAGTTTTTATAAGATAAATTTGAGAGAAACCCATTCATAATGAAATAACAGAGAAAAGAATGTTAAATTTATGGGACATCTTTAGAAAATAACAAGATTTCAACATTTTTTGTCATAATTTCTATCTCTGACAATAAAAACATTTTAACACAGTTAAATTGCTTTTTTTAAAAGCAATCTGATATATAAATGGTAAAAAGAAAAATATGCAGTTGTTTTTACTGTCGCAAGTTACGTACAATATTTCAGATGATAATTTTTATATTTTAGCGACCATCTTGGATGCCATCATGGATTTCTAAGTCCCCAAGCACTTTCGGAAAAATTAGATCCCATTTCATATTCATGAGATCCGGCCAAACATTTTGGTATATGAAACCCTCTGTTTATGATCGGCGACCAGTTAGGTGTTCCTAAGCTCATGCAATTTGCAGCACTATCTGAAATACAATTGCAGTCTATGAAACAATATACAAATATAGTAGCATATGAAATTAATAAAGTAGCCTATGATATATTATAATTTATAGTAGCCTATTAAACATTATATGTTAGCCTATGTTAACTTTTATACTAGCCTATTAAAATTTTCTATAATTATAGTTTATACAAAATAATACTAAATCTATGAAACATTATACAATAATTATAATTCAATCTATATTTCAACGTAATATTCATGAATATACTTTTCATATTTCAGGAAATCAAGCATGCATCAATACATTTGGTGACAAATATCTTTGGTATCCTAAATGGGAGTTAATCAACAGTTTTCACCTTGGCATAGGTCCAAAGATGACTCGTAGAACGTGTAAACAAGCTTGCATAAACTGGAATTTGAACGTGTGTAACGGAGTCTATCATAGTACAAAGCATCGTAGTTGTCACGGTTTCTCTGAAACGCGCGATGAATACTTTGATGTGAAAAAAGAACCTTGGAATGGAGAACTGTTTTTCAGAACATGTAAGAAGTTCAATTGAAGGGACTATACTATACAATTGTCGACATGTCTAATTTGACCAAGACAATGGAAATAATAAAAATAAAAAAATCTACATATTTCAACAGTTTGAAATCATTTGGTAAAAAATGAAAATTATTTTTGTTATCAAAACATATTAAAGTAACCAGAACTAAAACCAAATTGAATATAGTGTAATAGTTAACAATTATAATGAAAAACTAAGCACATACTTCGGAACATTTAACAAATTAATTAAAAAAAGCATTGACATTGAAAAGTAACACTATTTTGTATATATACATGTATACATTTATTATGATGCTGTGTATTTAGGTACACAATAAACCGCCGGTAGTTTTTCCATTTCGCACGTTCTGTCCTTTCACAACAACGGGCAGAAAATGCTGAATAAAACGTAATCTATTAAAGTGTCCACGGCATCAAAATAGATTGATATTAACTCTCACACTGCAATGAGCCCTACTTTACCTAGGTCCGTCCTTTTCAGTATCGATCTGTAACTAAAAATAGCACACTTTAAAATATCGCAAAATTCTTCGTAAAATCGGAAATTAAGACACTTTGTCTGAAAAAAAAACAAACATCCTGATAACGATGCTTTTTGATGACGAATCTGATTATGATATATTTTAATTGAATCTTCGGCTAAAATAACCGAAAAGTAGAAAATCTGTGCAACGGTAAACTCTTTTTGTCAACCATTTAAGTATGGACTGAATTATAGTTTCCAACTTTCATCATGATAACATTGCTTTTTGATGAGGGATCTCATATGAATTTTTTTCATTGAATTTTTTACACATAAATTTTGACAGTAGATTTTTTTGCAAACGTACATAATTCATTTGTAAGGCGCCTAGGCCCGCCCCGCTTTTCAAAACTAGGTACGTTGTAATGCACGTAGCAAGTAGTTTCACTGATATATATGTGTCCATGTGAGTAAGAAAAAATAATCGCCAAGGCTCGTTCCCGATGGAACCGATTACCCTCGGTTTGGGATTTCCATATCCTGTATCTAACCCAATGATTCTATTAATCTCATTTTACCTGAATATACACGTCTTTTATTAGTAATAAAGATTTTGACAGGTTATATGGCCCTATATAAACGGTTGTTCGAGAATATAACAAGAACCGTAATGCAAACAGCCGTTTATATAGACCATAAAACCTATCAGAAGTATATTCGACGTTAGAAAGTGGAAACATGCAATATTGTTATCATATAAATTACGGAACTATTAAGCACTGTAAGGTACAATACAGGATAGCACCGGTCAAGCACACAGTTGTTGAAAATACATTTAACTAGGCTCTAGTCGAGTCCAATGTAGCGGTATTCGAGTCCAAACAATTGGTGGGTAGTCAATAGTGTATAATGAACTCTCATTTTCACACCGCCATTAATTAAGTGCTGCATTACTTCATTTCAAGAAAACAATAAAATCAACAATAAATTGTTGTTTGGATGAATCTGTTACATCATGTACAATATGATTTCTATATAAAACGTTTGTACTAAAATGAAACGAGGTTAAAATAAGATTATTGTGCAATTTTTATAGATTGTTTTGACTCGGAATATAAATATACATTGTGTAAAATATGTATTGTTGTGGGATTGCAGGACGCCAGTAATATAACAAAGGCCAATTTGATAAGATTCAGTGCAATAACTACTAATATTTGAAAATTAGTTGGTGCAAATGCTCGAAGATCATTGGTCATAGTTGATAAGGTGTTGGTTTGATACCCGAGATTGTCCTGATTTGTTCCCAGAACAGATTCAATGGGCTTATAGCTGCTCAAATTAATGTACTCTTTATAAACCGAGGTAATCAAAGCTATTTTGGGAAGATGAAATTAAAATAGCGCTATTGAAATACAAAAACGATATCGTTACTTATCAATACCAACAGTTTTATTTATGATAATGTTATTGTTTGAACTCCATTCATTAAAAGCCATGATTTTGCTGTTACTAAGAATTTCCTTTTTTTCCCTTATTGCCCTTTTACATCTCATAATTAAAACTTCAGTTCTCAGATTGGTGCATACTATTAGATAAATAATCATTCTTTGACATCCATATTTACATAACATTACAGTCAAAGACAGAAGACGCATGGGACCCGTAAACTAATAAAAAATGGAACCGATACACTTTCGATAAAGGTACAAACAATTAAAATGTTATAAAAAAGTATGTCATACAAACCGTATTTATAACTATAACCTGCGTTCATATTTTTGTTCCGAGACAATAATGAGGTAAATAAGAAGGAGGAAAAAATTTAAAATGTTTAAAGGTATGTTCAAATTTAATTTCAACTTTCTAGATGTATATAACAAAAATTTATTCCGTTGTTCTTAGAATGACTGACACTTTTCCTAGCAATTTTATAAAGATTCCCCTCCGACTTCAATGTCTGGTCTATCATTACAAATGGACACTTTACAGGGGTATTTCAGCCTGATTAAATCGTGATTAAGTCGATAACGACATAACCCTGAACGTTACAGGAAGTAAACAGATGGACAGTGAGTCGTGGGTTAAAAAGCAATACGTTCTTTAAAACAGAAGCAATGATATAGAATATATATATATCATGCGCATGCATTATTTTGTCTCTGTCAGCGTCAAGCTTAATGCCGATTACTCTATAAGCGTAGTTGTTTAATCATATATATTTTTTGGCAATATTGACTTTAGACATTTCAATATTTAATGACCATTTATCAGTAATTGTCGCATTCCGAGGTAAATCATACGGATTTTGCAATATGGCATAACGGTATACATGGTTCTTGTATTGCTTAAAGTTACTACTAGCCTTTGTGATAAGTTGCAACTCTATGTTCAAGATTGAAGGTTCGAATCTTAATGAAAAAAAAAAAATGAGTATTTTGAGAAACATGTCTACTACTTAGTATATGTGCATGCCAGTCAATTACTGTACGACTATATAATTGAAATTATAAAAATAAATACATATACATCTAAAAGATGCAATAAGTTAACGAATTGATTCATTCACTAATGTTGCAAATAATTGAAAAATTGTTGAGTATTCGAACTTTAAACTTCGTAAAAAACGTACTACGGATTACTTATGACTCTATGAAATTATTTGGTCTAGGTTTTATGAACGTGTATAGAGACATGGAAACAAAGTAGGTAAAATAAGGAAAGAACAAGACAAACAAGGAAGGGCTTTAAATGAATCAATCCTAAATGTTGCAGCATGAAACAATAGCACAAGGCTTTTTTCTTCAAACAATGCTATCAAACTATACAGTGTACGTCAGTTGGATCTGAGACACAATGTTATAAATTACATGTCCCAAATTTAATTCAGGCCCATTAATACCGCAAAACAAAATGTTATTTTTTATGTGAGGTAGATAACTTTATTCGTTTTAATTAAATGATCTTAAGGGGAACTGAAGTTATCTCAAATCACGAAAAGGCTGCGTTTTTATCCAAACATTATCGGTGGAAGACCCACAAACCTATTATAAGTGCAATTGTCCTGAAATAGATTAGGATTCCAAATATGAAACATTTTCTGATTTTCTGACAAAATATTGAAATTTTTACAGCAGTCAACATAGTTACCATAAAAGGCTTATCATGAGACTTTATTAAACTCTTAAAACCAGCTGAGAAAAGATTTTTTTTCGGACATGCGTTTTCAGTTGTTACATGTATCTAATTATCTAATTATCTAATTTATCTGATCTGTTTTTAACACAAATTGTCAATACTACGTTCAATTTATAACCTTTTAAGGAACATATATATTATGAGGGTTTTTTAAACAAAAATAATTTTACACTTTTCTATATTGTTTTCAGTTATAGCTAGTGCTAAACTTGCAGCATAATTCATATTTGGTTATCTTTGTCCGATCGGCGATATTGGTGATTAAGAGCTTGACTATCTCGTGATATAGGTTGCTGTTGGTTATTTGTAAAATATTTTCACCGATCGAGAATTTTAAACATGTTTAAAAATCCCAAACGGTAATTTTTCACCTACAAATTAATCTTTCGATAGGTTGAAAACAGGTTATAAATAGGTGATATTGGTGTAAAATACGTTGTCATCGTTTCACTCCATAATTTGGCTAAAACACTACCGATCAATCACTGATGGCTCTGTGTAACTGGGGTGTTAGATTGAATATTACTGGCATTGTTTTCTTTTGCATAATACTTTATAAGTAACTGTAGACATTTAGATCTACTAACAAATATATTTAATTTGATGGAAGACTGTTCACTTTCTCTTTAATATAGAAAATGTTATTTTATGGAAGACTTGAAGGGTTTAATGTCCAAAATACCTGTTAGATAAGTGCAATTGTCTAAATAGATAAGCTAGGATCTTGAATTGTTATTTTTTTTAAATTTCTTTAAATGCATAAATCCCAAATGTAAATATCGTTACTGGGAAATACAACAGTGCTGTGATTGAAGGGTCCAAATCAATTTTACTGTGCCTAAAGTACACATGTGGGAACATTAAAATCATATCAATAACACAAAAAAGGTTATTTAAGTGGTGTAACTTGTTCAAACGACGATAATGTGCATATCTATATTGCATTTCGATCAGTCATATGAACTAAACGGACTAGAAAGTCGTTATATTTTAAAATCAAAGCAATATTTTTCACAGTATGCCCCAGCTGTTTTCACTCTCTTGACATAGTAAGTGAAGCATTTTGCATAAAGTAAAGTATAATTAACTTCAAAGTAAATGACATATTCAATGAAATAAAATATCGATGTTTTTACCTTGTTTTGGGCAAATTTTCATCTGTTTTCGTGCGTATGCAGGCTTGACATCCATTTTGTATGACAGAAAGGTATTTTGTGATCACTGTGATCTAGTTCTAATAAGTATATCCTCGACGTTCTGAGTATGAGCTGTATGTACGTTATGCAACGGAGCAATTTAAAACATTTGTAATTGAAAAAATATTTAAGACTATAATTATTTTACATGAACATGTGGCATTTAATTGCAGCACATTTTATACAATCTTGTATTTGTTACTCAAACCGTGGTGTTTTATTTTCTTTCTTTTTTCTTTTTGATACATGTTTAATAACTTTATCTTTTTTGACGTTTGTTATTCACTCAACGCGACATGTCGATCACTATCTCAAGATTTTCATCTGCTTTTTTTCTTTTATTAAATGATAAATGTTGTCTTACATCTTGCCCTCGTTCGGTTTAAAGCAAATTAATTTCGATCTGAAATTAAGTAAGACAAATGATTTCTGCTATGCCAAGAAGAAGCGTTAATATGCATAGCATTAAACGGAAATATGACATAAAGTCAGGTTTCTTTTCGAACAGTTCACAATATTTGTGAAATATATTCGTTAATCTTCTCTTTTTAATGATATTTTCATGCAAAATAATTTGGATATTTTCTATTTCATTTCTAATTCTTATGTAAATTGTGCGTACAAACATGTAACCATATTATCCCCTGCAACCCCCACGCCCAACTTATGCAGAAATTTTGGCCTTTCAACAAATGGCACGAATCCATTAGCGTATGACTTAGTAAATGTTTTCTTTCGTACACTTGTAGCAGGATATTAATTATTAAAACAAAAACTAAATGTTAACAGGTTTTTCAAGCATGTAACTACTTATTCTTACAGCAGATTACAAATCCTCGCCTTCATGTAGTATATTGTATTTTGAATGTTTCCTCAAAATTGGATATTAATAAACTATTTATGAATGAATTTGAAACAATTTGAATTTGTTTGTTAAATCATGTTATCAGTCTCTTAAAAACATAACATAACATCTGAAATGACTAAAGTAATGTTTTATGTAGTGGCAAATTTGAAGATAACTAGTGTTTCTAAATGTATGTCATATTTGGTGTGAATGATGATTCTTTAACCGTTTAAGACCGGATTAAAACATAGTGGGAATAAATATACTTGCGTGTATTTTGCGTCATCAGTTCGTTTGTTTTGAATGTTTTATAATAAGATTTTTTTTTAAATTTTATTGTCGAATGAGTGATATTTTCAATAAGATTGGTAATTCTATTTCAAAGTGTGCATTATCAGTAGTATTAAGTCAACATGTTATCAATGGAACAAGTATTTTAAGTGTTTGATGCATGCAAAGTATCTCTTGATAATGTTTACTGTTCTAATCTACTGTCTAAACTATTGCAAGAACGTTATATCTTTCCGCATTCTAAACATATGTTAAATTAATATTTCGATCGAAATGAAAACTGTTCTTAACTGTTACTGTCGAAACACCAGGTCTTCTTTTCGCACACAGTTTTATTATGACCATAGTTGATCTAAAACGCAATGAGACGTGATTTAAAGATATAAAACTCATTGCCTTTTAAGCAGTGTTTTGTCTTGAATTAATAAAAACAAATTATATTATATTATTGTTCACAACGAATCTGAAACAAGGTATAAACAAGGTATAAGCTCATTTTCATTTGTTATTGATTTGTCATGACAGTGTATTCAAGTAAAAAGACAGTATTAAAGTGTAAACAACATACAGCAAATTAAACAAATTTCCTATACTGCTGATAAACTTTTAGTCAAGAATTCAAGTTTAAATTACTCGTACACTCAGGTATTTATTTATATTGTAAACTTTATCTCGGCAACCAGAAATCTATGAATAAGTCTCAGAAAAAATGTTAGTCAGAGCGCTTATTATCATTCTCGAATCTGCTTTAGATCAAAACTGAACTATTCTAAATAATCAAGAAAAATCACGAAAAAACAATATCGAAAGTAAGGCCTCATAGATGAATACATATGACAGAAAATACTTTTTCATAACCACTTGAGTCCCTTTTCCGACACAATAAGTTATCAGACATAGTTAGTTTTACTTAACATGCATGGTCTGTAATCTGATGCGCCAATAACAAAGGCCTCGTGATTTAATATAGTATAGTAATTCTTTTGAAACGATTATTTTTGATATGGCGTATGGTAATGAATTATAAACTTATAACATTAACATCAACATTATTATAATTGATCATTATCATCATACCTTGCAACAATTTGTTTCTTCTTCACCTTTATGTATGTGTCATTAGGTTAGAGTTATTGGTTTATATAAAATATCATTTAAGATTATGTTTAAAGGTGTAATCGACAATGGGCTTGCGTTCATTTTTTTTTAAATTGCCTTAAAAAAGAATATATTTTCTAAGATTATAATAAATGGCAAGCTGATAGGTCAATTTCTAAAGCGAAACGATCATTTCAAACGACTGGAGTTAAACATGTAGTTAATTTAACAAATGTCGGCCAACACAATTTTTCGCTTAGCTGATTTTATAAACACTTGAATCTCTTGTTGCTGTTTAACAGTCTCACTGTGCTACAGTGCGGATGATTTACAGACAAGGATTTTTCTAAAAATAGATTCACAGATAAGAAATACACATAGCAACAGTCGCTGCTCGGACAAACTTGTTGTCGGACCTGTTACCAGTCATATACAATTTATATTACTTTCAGTGTGGAGTCAACGGAAAATTAAAAGTTGAAACTAATTTTACAGTATTAATGTATGAAATGTTAATTCCAGATACTTTGTTAAAACATGCATGCTTTGGGTTGGGTATACCCATTATTGGGAGATAATTCATTATATGTGACTTAAAGAGTATTTTAAACCCTCAATTATGGAACATTTTGATTGGGTTATTTTAAAGATTTTTTGTCATAAAATTTAGTACAAAAATACACAATACCTAATAATAATTGCCTAATTATTCTTGTACAGGATTTTTCCCAGCAAAAAATATCCTTCTTGTAGATTAATGTCGTCCTAGGTCATTAATTTTTGAATATAGCTTTGAAAGTTAGCTCAACTTTTATTGTTGTTGGTAAGCATTAATATTTGTTTACAAAATTATTTTAAGTCAGGGCATTCAATTTTAATTTAATTGACTTCTCAAATTATTCTCTTAAGTACAAATATAACAAAATCCGATTTAGAGGATATTTGTTAAAACGAGTGTATGACATCTCGACCCCTTGACACCTCGACCCTTTGACCCATAAGACACCTCGACCCATGACACGTAGACCCGTAATACCCCTTAAATTTACTTGACATTTCGAGCCCTTTTTCTATATGTACTTTAAGACGTTAACTTAGAAAACACTAATGTGCATAAAGACGTAAAAATAGTAAGAAAAGTAATTTTGTTTACAAGTTTGATTATTATATATATAATCTAATAGATATACTAAACAAAAAGTGGAATCTGTTATTTGTAAAATAGAAATACATTCACTACATTTAAACAGAAAGTATATATTTTAATAGCAAAAGAACTTTTATTGTATAAATGTTATTAATGTATTTTTAAACCAACTAGAATATTTATCTTCCTGTTTTTATAATCACCACCGACCAGTTCATCCATGATTTGACCATGAGTGAAATATGGTTTGGTAAGACATTTTTTATTATGCGTAATAGTGCCACATTTACAAAATTCAGTATTTTGTAAACACATTTCTTATGGCAGATTTTACGTTGAGGTCAGTGGTAGTTATCAAACTTTTAGAATGTATCAATGCTCACGCTCTTATCATGTCTGTCCGCCGCCATTGAATGTATGCCTATGAATATTTAATATGTTTATGTATTTTTTAATAAAATAAAAAAAACTGAATGTTACATATAACAATTTCTTCCCCAATTATAAAATCCCGTTTAAATGAAATGCAGCTTCTGTTTATTTAGCGCAACATCAACAATTTGGTTATTGGCAGAATGTTTATCACATGTGTTAATTACCGATACTTAAATTACCAATGACACCAGGCTGATGTTTATTGGGCACGCGTGTTCACACCATTTAGATAACGTGATTAAGAGGAACATGTATTGACTTTAAGATTTTTTTTTCCTTTACTTGTTATTGTCCAAAATATTGCGTTTGAAGCTTATTTTGGCAATATTTCACTCAAACTATGAGAAAAGAAAACGTGTATATGAAATGTGAGATGTAACAAAACATTTGGAAATTAATATTTTTATGTTACAAATTTGACTTTTTTATGTTTTTGTCAATATAACTACAATTGTACTTATCATAATTTACATTATGGTTGTAAATTAAAGTACATGTAATTCTCGAAATACTTTTAAATTAAAATTAATTGAATTTTCAAATTACAACCATTTATTGATTGAATGGTATTTTGTTTTTGAATTCATAATGTTAATACCATAAAAATAAAAATGAGATCATTGCTACTTTGACAAGTCAATTCAATATATAACATAAATTAAGTAGACATGTAAAATAAATCATTGCCAATATAACATGCTAGGTTTGTCACAGAAAAATAAACTAAATCTTTACAAACTTGTAGAAATTGTAGATATGAACTTATACGCAATACACAAATCGCGCATTATCATTATGATCGTTATCATAATTCCTTCACTTTTAGTCTGAGTGTCTCATTTGATACAACATGCCTATCTGTTATTTTAAAGTTAAAAAAATGAGATAGGTGTCGAAATGTCTTACCCACTAGGGGTCGATAAGTCATGTTAAGAGGCGTCTAAGTTTCAAGGGGTCTAGAAGTCATCTTAATATCGCAAGAGGTCGAAAGGTCAAGCGGTCTAAATGTCTTACTTGCGTTAAAACGCTTGTTTAAATTTGCTTAGTTTACAAAGGAAAAACATTTCTTGGATTTAAAATCAATTTTTAATGAGAAAGAATATATTATACATTGATTAAAAAAATAATATGAGGAAGATTATCATTCTTAAAGTTTTAAAAGGATATTATGATTTAATAATATTTAATCCAGAAGAATAATTAATTTGGATTTAAATTTAAAGTTTGAGGAAACTGAATCACATGTAATTATTCAAAATATCTTATTCAATCGTTTATTTAAAAAAAAATAATACGTTTTATTTAGAGAGTTAAAAATACTCTATTTTATATTCAGAGGATTAATTATCTATACTTATATTAACATGTTTTGTAATACTTGGATTTAAATTAAAGCTCTGATTCAAAAGTGAATTCTGATATCAAATTTCTGGATTTGAATATGCATATACTAAATTCTTTACTAAAGTGTTATTTATCTTTTAGATCGGGACATTATAACATTTCATTTTTCTTTCTTTCTAACTGACCAATTTCTAAAAATTAATTCACCTTTGATACAAACATCTTCAAGCATGATTGATAAATGACACCAAAAGTTTGTTGTTTTTTTTTTGGTAAAAATGAAGCTTAACATGTATAAAAAAACTCACATTTCCAAAAGTTCCTTTTTAATTTAAAATAAATTCTAAAATCTATATTGTAGACATATCTTATTGTCAAAAGGAAATGCTCTGTAATATTTGCTAGATCAAAATTTTGCATTAAGATTATCAATTATCTAAGAGTTTATAGTGTACATGCTAGTATGTGTAGCGCACTGTTTGTCCGACTTTCATGATAATGTGCGTCACATGATACACATAGCAGGTATTGATGACGTAGTCGTGATCCCTCCTATTTGTGAAAATCAGCACATTTTTCAAAATGCGTCGCTCTCGAGTCCTTTACTACGGAAAACAATCAGTGCCATATTGTCTAATGACTCATGTGTTATGATTAATGATGTATGTACTATGACTTCTATCTTATGCTTTATGACGTTTGTAAGATGTAAACTAAAAGGCGATACAGAAGGGAAAAGAAGAATGTTTTGGTAATGCTGAATTGCAAACAATCTTACATGATTATATTATTCCTGAAATAACAACTTCTGTACAGGCTTTACTGTAAACTTAATTGAAAAAAAATGTTTTAACGAAACTCCAAAATTTGTAAAATACTATGTAACATTACTCCTACTTGCATCTGTTTTGGGTTTATTCAGAGTAAGACATAATTTCATGCATACAACTTGAAACTTTGTTTCCATTGTGACTTTATAGATCTTTTAACTTATTTATCAAGCATTAAGTAATAGTGTTCAAGACCCGTATATTGTGCTCCTGTTTTTTTTAAGGAAATATCTTATTACTTGTATCCCATCCGCACAGCTTGTGAGGATATAGGTACTGACACAGAGTCCAGGAACACTGGTTAAGTTAACTGTCCACCGATATATGACTGACATACTGTGAAATTGCCAACCATGTTGACAAAAACAAAACAGAATACTTACCTTATTTTTTAGCTTAAATATCTCTTAATTAGCCATAATTAAATACTTCGGTTAAGTTATTTTGGATTACACTTTTATTTAGATTCAACTTTACATGCGTAGCCTTTGCAACAATATAGCTATAGATTATACAAAAAAGGGAAAGAAAAGAATAAGAATTGACCATTATGGGGTTTGAACCCAATGCCCTAATTTTTAGTACAGTTTACAGCAGTTCTAGCATATTTGAATACTCTTCAAAGCGGCGGAAATGTATTATTATACCTTAATAGCTTATGTACTTTGTTTGTCAAATATCTTTAAGGAATATATTCGTGTTTTAAAGCATGTGGCTTTGTCTGGAATACAGCTGGTTGAGCTTGCTTTAGGAGTGACACCTTCTAATATACCTGAATCATTGACAGCGCTTAGGAAGAACGTGACATGTGAAACAATCTTTTACTATACTGATACTATTTCATATATCTCGACATTGTTCTGCTGTTGTTTGTAATAAACAACGTTAAAATATCGATTACACAGTTTGTGTAACAAATTACGACGTCGAACTGGAATCCACCCTATCACATTATTCTTCAATATGTTTCCAATGCTATTGAGACAAGCGGTCAATGTATTAATAATCGTTCAATGTAGAAACGTTTGATAAATGACAATATGTTCAGAGTTTAAATTTTTAATTAAAACAATATTGATCCTGATTGTATTATGTTGTATTCGGTAAGGCCACAGAATAAAAAGATGCAGGAATAAAGGTGTAAAAAGTAATATTTGACTCGTTTAAAATAATTGAAACATTGAGACCTTTGCAAATACGGTGCTAGTTAAAGAATACTTTGACAAGAAGTGTCACAAATTACATACTAATTGTCGTTGTGTCCTTGTAATTCAGTCAAAATTCATATACAAAGACACCTTTTAAGAAAATTACCACCAACAAATAAATAAAAAGGTAATGAGCAGGAATTTTTACATAGAAAGGTTGTTTTTTATATACATATATTTATGTTATTATGTTGAATATGTGTATTCACTGCATATTAACAAGACGATGTACTTCGTATGTCTGGAAAATAAAAGTTCTGTTCTGTTTTTAAACATTATCAGATAAGAAGAGGCGCAGGTAGTTTATCTAGCAGCATTATGCAGATAAGAGTTTTATTTTTCCTGGAAACATATAAATTAAACTTGTTCCAATATCAACCTAACATTATACTTCCGTTTGAAGTTTGAAGCAAGTGAGATACTTGTATCTTGTTAATCTAAACTCCGTCTTTTCTGTAATGTTTCTTTCTTGAAAATGATAGCAATAAAGGTTTTATTTGTGTTATGGATGATTCTCGGTTTTAACTGCAGAAGTACCGACCGAAAGAGTAAGTAATCAAATCTATGTGTGTTTGCGTCTTATTGAACGTTTTGAAGTTATGTATAATTACGATCAATAAAACATACATATGCATTTGTATTTTTTATTCTGCTTACAATGTAATAAGTTAAAAAGTAGAACACACTGTGAGCTATATGATAAACCGAAATAACAGAAACAAAACTTACATTATAAAGAGAATATTTTTTTATAAGTCCTGACTTAATTTTCACACAACTTATTGTGCCCCCACTTTAGTGGCGGGCATTTAGATTTACCATTGTCCGTCCGTCCTTCCGTCCGTCCGTCCGTCCTTCCGTCCGTCCGTCCGTCCGTTCACTTTTGTGTCGCACGTAACTCAAAAAGTATTTGACCTATGGTCATGAAACTTTACAGGAATGTTGATCAGCATGTGACGTTGTGCACCTGTGTATTTTCATCTGGATATTTTTAGTATTTTCAGAGTTATTGCCCTTGACTTAGAAAATTTTTGCAATTTTCAACTTGTGTCGCAAGTTTCTCAAAATGGATTTGACATAGAGTAATTAAACCCTTATGGGCAGGTTGCTCAGCATATTTAGATTTGCACCTGGGGTTTCGCTTGTGGATTTATCCAGTATTTGTGGAGTTATTTCCCTTGACTTAGTAAAAAGATTGACAGAACAGTGGCGCGGTAGGGGCACCCGTGTCCTATGGAAACATTTCTAGTTCATATCTCAGAGTTTGTAACGTTAATGACCTTAATATTTGTATAAAAGCCATAAGGAACATAATATATATTTCAAGGCCAATTACAACTTTCTCTGTTGTAGTACTTTTTTGGTGGTGTTACACAACGTATTCGTTACCACTTAGTATCAGGTTAGGACCTCCGATATGAATGTTTCAGATATATCAACCGATGAAAACTAGCGATAGCTAACACAAAAGCAATCCAGATTAATTATGTTTGAAATTAACATTTTTAGGTTATGAGTAAAACAGGCACTGTGAAATTAAGGTGTAACCCTTGATACAAAGAAGGTAAAATATGAAAAACAAAATCAACAAGGTCGGGCGGCCGTAAATCAATGCATTCCCTAGCTTGCAACATGAAACAGTCTCAGAGGGCATTTTTCTTCTGAGAACATCGATAAGAACTACACAGTGTTGGCAAGTTTTAGATTGGACACAATGTAATAACTTACATGGTCCAGGTTAAATGCAGGCATGTTTATGGTGCAAGATTTTCTGTAAAACAAAATACAAACTTTTGTTCTGACTTCAGTTTAACACATTATTTGTTGGAATTAGAGACTTTGAAGCAGAAATCAAAGTTCCCTCAATTCACACTAGGTTACCTTTTGTATGTAAAATATCACACATATCCTTTAATTTGGAATACGTACAAACTTATTTTTTATTTATTTACAATAGAAAGTCAATGCATGCTTCCATCTGCTTTAGCATCTGCATACAAATGTAGATGTAGATGATGTAATCACTTTAAACCCCGCACTTGCATGCCCAAGGGACTTACTTTGTAAATGTACTTGTACGAAAAATGATTGTTCTTGAATAATAATAAGATGTCTAGTTTGCTTCTCCGTTGCTGAGTACTTGTTATCGTTCCCTTTTTTGTGCATGTGTAATATTTTCTAAAGCTTTCTTATAAAAACTGACGATTCTTGTTCGGACAAGGCTACAGGGTTTTAATATTCTTGTCATTTATTCTACTGAATCTGGATGACTATTTAGACATATTTCCTTTAACTAGAAAAAGGCCTCTTAAAAATTAAGAAATTACGCTTTGATTTCTCAGAATGAAAGTGTTGCCACCTAATAAATCTACTATCAGTTAATTTAGTAAATTAATACTTAGAATAAATAAGGGCTTTATTTAAAAGAATAAAATGATAAAAAGAAAATTTGATTCAGGCACATGTATTAATCATAACTATTCAACATGAAGATTATAATAAAAGTAATTCATCGATGGGTACATAGCTCGAAAGGTATATTATATAAGTGAACTTGCATATAGAAGTTATTTCGCTCAAAACATGTTTCTTCAAAGTCTAATTCACAAATCCAGAAATAAAAAAAACAACGATTTATACCATATTGCAAAACTCAATCCCTGCCATTGCACTTATTACTGTGAATGTACTCAAAATAAGTAAAAACACATTCATAAGTCCCCTTTTAAGAAAAGTGTTTTGCTAATTCATTCCGATTATTACAGAAAATCTTCAGCTTTGTCTCATTACGGGAACATGTATCTTTTTTTTTAAATCCTGGAATGACGGAAGAGTCAACAAGACTTCCCTTGATAACTGGTTAAAGAACATATATGAGGATTATTTTTAAAAAACTCATATTTTTTATATCTTTCTATATATTGTTTTCTGATATAATCAGTGCTTCACTTGTAAGCTTTATCGATCAAAGCAAGCCTTTTAAGCAAGCATGCAAGCATCTTTAATTTCTCTTGACGTTTTGACTTTGTTTATCTCGCAGGGTCTGAAAAATATTTAAAAAATATCTTAATTCAAAAAAATTAATTATAATGAATTTCATAACGCAATAGTATTTGTAAAATATAGAGTTGATTAAAAGATACAAAAATGAGTTTGTTGTGTATTTCTGATAAATCTTCAATGGCGTTTTGTGTATGAGCATAACCTACGTTTTGCAACGGGGTATCAGTTGTTTAAGTCTATAATTATTTTGCAGCAAAGTATGGCATCTAATTGCTCCAAAATTTATACAATCTGGTATTTTAAACTCCAGCCATGGTGTCAAGGATTTTGTTTCATGTCGTTTGTCTGTGTTTACTGTTTGATATAATTTATGTTTAATAGTCGTTTTACCTTTGTTGTGAAGTGTCGATACAAAAATACACGAGAATATCAAATAAAATATAGACAAAATATTAATACAATACTACTTCCGATCTTAAAATGAAAGCAAAATAGGTAAACGTATCATAAGATAAACACTTTCTCATCAAGAGTTTCCCACCACGTTCTGTTGCGGCATTTTGCAGATAAGCATTTTGTCTGAAAATATATAAATTAACCTCGTTCCAATATCAACGAAACATTGTGTTGCTGTTTCAAGTTTGTAGCACGTGGGATATGCGTGACTTGTTAATTTCAACTCGATCTTTTCTATAACGATTCGTTTTTGTTTTGTGTTTTTTTTTTCGTTTGGTTGTGTTCTGGTTTTTTTTGTTTTCTTTTTTCAAGTGATAGCATTAAAGATTTTATTACTGTTATGGATGTCTCTGGGTTTGAGTTATACCAACATAAAACGTTAGTTATCACTCCATTGGTTGTTTGTGCTTTATCTAAAAATGTTGTTGTTGTTGTTACATGTAATTGCATTAAAGCTGTTGTAATCAATACTTTTAATTAATTAATTGCAAGTATATGTAGTTCTAAGACATAATGCATTTTTAATATACAAAGCTTTTTCTACATTTTTTGTCAAAAAGGTAACTTGCTTGTTGAATTTGAAAGAACAAAAAAATTATGAACGCTAGGTCTAACGTATAATAAGGTTTAATATATGTTTTTTGTAAGGTCAACATAACATGGACAAATGATAATAAAATGATATACGTGCATGTTACAAAAAATACAATAACGTTCATTCCTAGGTAACCTATTATTTCCAAACTTTCCAGTATGAATATGTAAAGAATGAGAAGACATTCTGATTTCGATAATACAAAATCTCAAGTTGTTTGGAAAAATGTGTAAGTACAGTTCATGTAAAATTGTGTTTAATATTTGTATACAAATCTTAAACATTATTGTTTTTCTTATCAACATATCAGGCTTTGACACAAGTGTCTATAAGCCTCTGCTTAGACATAGGTATAAGTAAGTTTATAACAACAGATTCTGGGTTATTCCAGATATAATTAAAACCATTTTTGTTTAATAATTATTTTACTTGTGTTACTAAGTGTGTTTTACTATTGTTACAATCATTTTGACCTATACTATTAACTTCTCCCTTAAGAATAACGTTTTAATAATTCGAAACCAGAATTTTAACATGTCTTAATATATACAATCATGGATAACGTGCTTACTCTCCATATACAGCTGCTTACTTAGACGTTCTTATATTCACATTTTTTTTCCAACTTTTAAATGTACCTATTCTATTTCTTTAGATTTGCCGTAGCCCCAAATTTCATACGCGAAGTTTAATATTGAACCTACAAATGAACCAAACAGTTGACAAAAAATTTGGGTTTCAGTCTATATTTTTTACATTTTAGTAACAACACATTAAGAACTTTCAGTACTTTGCCAACGAGTTGTTTTTGATTAAGTGCAAAATAATAATTGAAAACAGTTCCTAAATAGTTAAAATCCTTTACAATATTTAACTTATGGCCTTTGTAAAACGATTCCTCGGAAGGCAATAACCCTCCTCTTTTTCTAAAAACTATAACTTTTGTTTTATCAATTTCAACTTCAAGGCCCCATTTATCACAATATTCACATCATAAATAACAATTTTACATATTTCATCTGCTGTATTTACAAGTATAGCCATTTCTGCAAATAAAATAAAATCAGTAGAATTTCATTAATGTCTAATCCACAGTTGACGTCTTGTTGTAAAAGAAGTTCAAAATCGTCTATAAAAAGAGAAAATTAAATCGGGGAAATTACCTTCCCTTGTCTTAAACCTACCACATATTCAAAGAAATCCGAATAGTTACTACATACCTTTAAACACTTTTCCTGTTGATACATATCCATAACAATATGCAATTATTTACCCTTAATACCTAGATTATGCAATTTAAACCACAATGCCTTCAGATTAACACAAACAAAAGTTTTTTTTAAAAAATCAACAAATACACAATATAAACGTTTGTTATGGTTGACATAATATTGAACAAGAGAAGATAACACAAATAAAGCATCAATAGTTGGCTGTCCTTTCTTAAAACCAAACTGTGCGTCTGACAGTATGCAAGTTTCCTCACAATAGTTTGTAATTCTTTTATTGATAATAGACGTGAACATTTTTGAAAAAAAAGCTAACTAAAGTTATGCCTCGGTAGTTATCTACATTCTTTTGATCCCCCTTTTATGAAAAGGACTCTAACTATCTGGGAAATATCCACTGTCAAGTACACTGTTCTGCTTTCGATTATCGGTGCAGAATCTTTCAAAATGGGGAATATCTAGATATAAAAATATAAGAAAGTTTAATCCACTTTTCCAGTTTTTATTTAATTTGTCAACACATATAGTTTAATCAGGAAAAATGATCTTATATAATAACATAATAATTTATTTAAATTCTGACATATCAATTAAAGTAAGTTTTCAGCTTATAAGATCAAAATAGATAATATTCAAATATTAAATAACATCTTGTTACCTGAAGTTTTTAACAAAGTTTTTAACATAATATTCACAATAAGAACAGCTAAGTGTTCTTAACTAAATTTTAGTTGTTTAACATCAAACATTTACAAAATGTACATAGAATAAAATACAACTTACCTAGATATAAAAATATAAGAAAGTTTAATCCACTTTTCCAGCTTTTATTTAATTTGTCAACACATATACAGTTGACTCTCAATAAGTCAAAATCGCTTTACTCAAAATTCCGCGTAAGTCGAAGTATTTCTAAAGTCCCGTCAAATTTCCTTCTTTATCTTTGTATTTTAACTCCGCTTAGGTCAAATTTTGACTTACCGAGACTCCTGTTTAGTCGAAAAGAAAATTTGGTCCCGTTAATTAAAGTCCAGCATATTTTCATCTCAATAAGTCGAATTGTGAAAACAGCCGACTGATCAAGGGTCGGCAACATCAAGGTGAGATGTTGTCTCTTGTGATTCACACGTTCCAAAGAAATTTTAATTGCCGGTCATCATGTATTATTAACACGTCGTAAAAGTGGCTTACAACTTACCTAGATATAAAAATATAAGAAAGTTTAATCCACTTTTCCAGCTTTTATTTAATTTGTCAACACATATACATTTGTAGTTTAATCAAGCAGAATGATACTGCCAGCTGGAAAAAGGATCTCACTGTCCATTGGTTTAACTTAGTTAACCAATAATAAAACATTATTTCTGGAGAGGCGGAACTACAAGTTCTGGCTTAATTCTGATAATTCTTGAGAAATAAATCACATATTTTCTAATCACTATCAAGAAATTTAATTGTCTATGTTTTTAAAAGAATAAAATTTATCACAGATGTTAATATAACAAGCATTGTGCAATTCTTTGTCTAGTGTAAAAGGTTTTTAGCACATTGGCTTCTCTGTAACAACCTGTCACCTGTTTGAGACATTCCAATTGACCACATAAATGTACTTGAGATTTAACAAAGAAAAAGGGTATAATTTAGTTTTATCATTTATGATTTTATGCCTAATTTTGAAATCGGAAAATACAAAATAAAATTTAAAATGAAATTCAATACAAATATTTCACTCACTTATTTAATATACACAATATAAAATATAACAAGAAAATAGCTAATTTTTCATAGCATGACAAAACAATTAAATATATCACATAAACGGGATGATAAAATATCAATTGATTCAAAGAAATATTCATTTAAAAAGAAATCGTTAACACTTGCATCTTTAAAGTGATTAAATGCATTTATGATTTCATTTAAAGTAATTGGTTTATTTAACACATTATCACCGTTAACAGTATCATTGAAATAATGCGTATTTGAAAAATACTCTGATTCCCCATCAGTAGTCTGAAAAATGTCGTTTTCTTATTCGGAAAAATATTTGAAAAAATCAAAAGTTATGGATTATGTTTAACTTTTTTTTTTCCTTTTGAAAAACTTCCAAAATTATTTTGGTTTAGAAATTATTTTTTTTTTATTTCTCTCACATTAATTTAATATACATTCTACGTTTTTTCTTAACAATAGTTTTATATTTGTTCTTGTACAAATATAACTGTTTCCTATTTATATTAGATTTAAAACGGTTAAAAGCAGACAACGCATTCATGTATAAATGTCACGAGCGGTCACACTCGTGGTCAAACCAAGGCTGATCTAAAATAACATTACTTCCGTTAAATGATACCCTTTCCTTAACATTAATTTCTTTACGAAACAATGGGTTAGCTACACCATGTAACAAAAGATGGGAACTTCTTTAACATATGGTCAATCGATTCACTACAATTACATTGTAGATTCAACATGATTTGTTAACCTTTTATATTCTGGTAACTAGGAAATGATTCTCAATCTAAAATCATTTCTTAAGTTGTCTGCCCACTTATAATACATAGCATTTAATTTTTCCGAATGTCTTTCTTTTATATCTGTATTACAATTTAAGTGAAAGGATAAAGTTCAAAGATCACTAAATTCATTAAAATCACGAACATTAAAAGAGCTTATTTTAGAAAAATAGCACTGTTGTGTCAGTAAATAATCAATTACAGACGAGCCTAGCCTCGAGATATAGGAGTTATTATCATGTGATCATAATAATTTATAATCGGCCAATAACAAAACGAAGGTCCGTGCTTTTACAAATATCGAGCAGACTCATACAGAAAGCTTGCATACATTAACACGTTAGACCCGAACTAGGGATTCGTCTGGAACATAATCAACAAAATCTATATCATTATTTACAGTATCACATGCAAAGAAATCATTTCCAATGCCAACACGGCTATTCCAGTCACCATTTAAATAGATTACTCCAACAGAGTCTAAATAAGATATATCTCGTTGTATTATATCAAACAGATCTTTATCATGAGCAGTGTATGCTGGTGTTTCATCACACCATAAATAAAATGCACAAATATAAACATCTGCATCAAAATTGAAAAAAAAAATTATGTAAGGCCAAAATACTGTATCGCAATGATTCCGTACTATTCCAACTATTTCTGTACCATTTTTCAAATGAGATTTATAAAATATGTCAAGTTCGCCGCTAGATGTTTTCGCATTTACGATAAAAATTAAAATTTTCAAAACCACTTAAATCGATAATACTTTTAACATTTGATCAGGTTTCAAACAGAAAAACAATACTTTAATTCGTAATAATATTGAGAAAGTCAGCATTACTTTTCTTTTCGTTAGACAGTCCATTTACATTCCAGGAAATAACACTAAGGTCATCCCCTGCAAATCCCTATTTCTGTTCATGGATGAAATACCTAGTGTTTTAGTGAGCTCCCCGCCTTTCTGACTTATTCCCGCTCCTTGAACAAATTAAACTTAGAACTATTGGTCTTATTTTGCCAGATAACTTCTCACCTATTCTGCAAACCTCTTTAAACCTAATTTGATGCACTTAATCAGAGATAATTCGCTTTTTTGACATGATGAAACAATTCCAAGATTAAAGTCGGTAGATTCTGCTTTCTCAGACAGTATTAATTTTCTCTCACGTTTTCTTTCTTTGTTCTTGAAAGTAATACAATACAACTTTAGATTATGCATGACTTGAAATAAAGTTTATATCTTAGCTTATCATAGATAGATACTTTTATGTCCTCCAAACGGGAGAACATATTTTTTTATTTATTACAATCTTCATTATCAATTATTTTTTATTTATTTATCTATTTATTTTCTTTCTATTTATTTATTTGTTTATTTATGTTTTATGATGATGATGATGATAATGATTATTATTATTATTATTATTATTATTATCATTATTATTATTATTATTATTTTTTTTGTTGTTGTTGTTGTTGTTGTTGTTGTTGTTGTTCTAAATGTTCTTATTTGATCAAAATGGAACTAAATTATAAAATTACTTTCATTAAAAACAGAATGACACAGTTTATCGCTTTTAACGCGTTGTATTATACTACGGTTGTCTTTGGCCTTTATTTACATGTAAAGCGCTTATTTTAACATTTTACCATAGAGTTAAATTCTCCATGATGTCTTGAAATTGTTATATTTTTTCTCTTTTTTCAAATTTGCTTTGGACAGTTTTCAAGGAATCTCTCCACTTGATAGAGTTTAATGTGTGTGTTCTTCATAAACAAATAAGAAGATAGCGCGAGAACTGCGTGACTGATAAACTTTCGTTTATTTTAGTCTTTATGTAGCCCGCTTACAGATGTTTGCTAATTTAAAATTTATCTGATGTAGTTTGCGGAAAAAGTACGCATGCATGTTTCGATCTTTGTTAAAGAAGCATGCTTCAATATTCATGCTTATTTTGACGGGATATTTTAAAATATATGATTAGGAAATAGATATCAATTCTGAGTGCATTGTTGTAGAATACTGCACGGTTTGAGTTCAAATGCGTAGTAATATTATCACGAAATCCGATAGGTCTTAATTGCATTTGAACGAAAAGCCGTGCATTAATCTACTATAATGCACTAATTATTAATAACTATTTTTGTTGAATTTCGTTCTGGAAACTATCTAGAATGATAGAAAATGGTCTAAATAAGAAAATAAATCCAAAAAGCAATATTTTTATTCAGACGATTTAAGAGTTTTTACGTGACGTCACAATGTAGCGCCGAACATCTCCTGCAAAAACGTCAAAATTTAATGCAGCAAACAAATAAATGTTCATATTTATTTTACAATTATTACTCTGTATTTCTCTTGAAAATATCAAATGAAATAACAAAAAAGTAATTATAAAGTAATAAAAAAACCCAAAACACGCACGCACGCACGCACACACACACATACACACATTTAATGTGTATTGAGCGTCACGCATCTATAAATAATCAATATATTATTGCGCGCTGTACAATTGCAGTTGCGTAGCAAGCAAGGGGATTCGTAACAATTTTTCTTTTAAAAATAAATTTAATAAAATGGTTCCAATCTCGTTATAATATGTGTTATTTAATCATGTTGAGTGAGAATATATTCCATATTTCACTCAATGAAAACATATTCTCTTAAGAAACTGAAAATTCGGTATCGCACATAAATTATGTTTTGAATTTTGACTGTTTTAACTGTTCACATCTTTCAAACAAAGTGATTTTTCTGACATATTTTTGTCGATATTGAGCTTTAAATTGTGTAAAAGGTTAAATCTGGTTAAATGTTTTTACTTCTTACTTTCCAGTTTAAAAAAAACCTTCCTCGCTATTCCAGAAGCACTTAGAAGTAATTCAAAACAGACCTGATTAACGCTTTGATTTAGCTTTTCCATGAAATATTTTCACAGATCCTGGTTCTAATAAAAAAACAGCACTCATTTTTAAAATTAAGAACATTGCATTTCAACCGTATATTCTGAATTAAATTATGTAAATAAAACCTTCTGACGCAGAAATGGTATTCGTCCAAAGAATGCTTGTTCCTGTCGTATTAAGGTTTGAGTTGGAACGTCTTGAATAAAGAAATTGAAGATAAATAAATAACATAACATAAATAAATAAATGATAAATAGATAAATACTTAAATATATTAATAAATAATTAAATAAAATTAGTTCTAGTTATGCAGTTAAATATTAAGTTATAGTTTAACACATATTTGCTTGTTTGTTTGTTTCATTTTACGCTTTTTCCCAACAGTGTTTCGTAAACAAACAAAAACACATATTTAGATAAATTTAAAGAAAACCACATTGATGGTTTAGAAACTGAAAAAGTACTCCAAGGGAAAACATATCATGGCCTTTCTACTTGTTATGATGTTCTTAGTATTTGTTGTTTTTATGTTATCATCAATATGTTCTTATTCTTATGTTCTTGTTTTTTGTTAACATGTTCTTATTTACTATTGGTCTCACGTGAGCAAATCTTAGGTCAATCAAGGAGCATGTTTACTAAACTTTGTAAATATGTTTTTCCGATTATTTTTGACTATATTCAAATGCCTGAACAAAAGCCCGATGCATTTTATGAAAATACGTTAAGGAATTTTTGTCATATTGATATAATCTGGATTGTAGGGTTAATGTTTTTAAAGTGAAAATAGCGCACATATTGTACTCGTGATCCTCTTTGGAAAACAAGTTAAATGCTAACCCCGGCTGTAATATGCCTTACTACTTGAGACATTTTGCGACCCCTATTGGTAATAAAAACTCTGGACCCGGGTCTAATTGTTAAACCGTAAACTCATCGTGTACAGGTTTATATCATTCATTTCTGGATGAAACACCTTAAAGTTTGGCGTGCGGTGATTGTACTTTCAATTATGAGTATCCTGTTTTCGTATGATAAAATAAAGACATCAAACTTTATTCTCTTCACTCGGAAAGTAACAGAAGGAATCGAAAGTAAAATGTACGTTCAAGGGAAATATTTAAAATGATCATGTGTAAATACAGAGCAATTTTATTGTTTTTGTTAATAATAATTTACTTGAATGAAGTAGGGGCTAGAAAAAACAGGAATACCAGAAGAAAAGGTAGGCTTATTCATATCTTTTAGATTTTCATAAGCGAAAAAAATAACTCTTTTTGTTTATTTTTTATTAATATCTTGCCACCATACACATTCTCTCTTTGTCAGTTCTAAAAGGTATTATGTCGAATATTTCAACTCGGCACCGAGGAAGATTAAATAAAATAAACGCTTAAAATGGACATCTGAATCTGCAAAAAAAAAACACTTTTCAAACGACACTAAAATAAAACATAGAACTTAAATTACAAACAAAACTTAATAGTTTCAAAAATTGTCTAAAATAATGGGAACACAATAAACCGACTTAATTAGGACAAAACACAGTAATAAAAACGTTTGCAATACCAAAACTTATTTATCATTTAACTGTTTTGCCAAACCCGTCTGATGATATATTGAAGAAAATAACAATAGACATGTATACTTTTTTCATATGGAATAACAAACCAGAAAAAATTTAAGATATATATTAGTATTAGAATACCAAAATTAGGGGGCTTAAAATGATAAATAAAATTATTATTTTTTTAATCAATCTAAGCTTGCTGGGGCTAAACATTCCTTTGAAATGATGGGAGTGTGCTTTGGTTAAAACATATTTATTTATGCTCGATTGTGCAACAAGTTCTTGCAACTTATATTAACCATTTTCGAGTCTGCTTCCTGGAACCAACCAGAACTGGTGTCACATGACGAAACGTGGTCATGACCTGAGTAGGGCTCGAACCCATGATCTCTGGGTTGAAATGCAGACACCTTATCCACTAGGCCACCGCTCCCCTTAGAGTGTGCTTTGGACTGTAATATAAAAAAAAATAGGAAAAAGTAGGAGGAAGCTTAATATGTGAATGTGAATAAATAATAGATAATAAATAAAGATATCAAAAATGTTTGTAAGCACAATACTTTTCTTAAAGACATTATCATTGCATGGTATAGTATCAAAAACGACAAATTAAATTAAACAGATGGAAAGAAAGTAATACGGAATAATTCTAAGATAAGGAAAAATTGGTATTGCAATGATATTAAATATATAGAACTTTGTTTTGGACTATATAAAAGAAGCTTCTACTCTTTTGAGCATTTTAAAGAATTAAATGATTTAGGAAATAACGCGTTTCTAAAGTTTTACCAAATCATCTCAAGCATACATCGTAATATAAAACAAAATCTGAAAGATGAAAATATATTGTATACTCCGGTAAAGGCCCTAGTTTATGAGACCAGAGTTAGTAAAACACCAAATAATAAACCAAAAGCAAAAATTATATCAGACAGTAAATGGGAATATGTTTTAGAAAATAGAGATATAACATGGAAATCAGTATACAGCCAACTTTTTAAAGCTACTATTGATACCAAAATTAGAACTTTTCAGTATAAATATTTAATGCCAATAATTCCAACAAATAATTATCTATTAAATGAAATTATCAAGTACAAATTTGTGTGCTTTTGTAATATACAGCCTGTTACCTATTCTTTTCAGTTTAAACATCAGTTTTGTTATTTTGCAAAACAGATGGAAAAGCGATGTAATAAATTTCATTATTTATTAAATGAAATTTTATATTTTTCTACAGAAAAAACAGACAAAAGATACATTCTTTCTAACATTTCCTGTCATATCTAAAACTTAGCATTACTACTGAAAAAGAAATATTGCAATTATTCAAAAAACAGGTTGAATACCATGTTAAGAAATGGTCCTTTTTAAAAATATTATACGTACACTTTACAACAAACATTTAAAATATTTTCTTTTATTAAGATTTAATGACAAACTAATACATTTTTCTCTTTTTTTACTTTAAATTTTCTACTCTTTTTCATTTATAAAAGATGTAAAAAAAGCTGTGACATAAGTAAAATTTAAGACAAAGAAACATTCATTACAAACAAATTATGATATGGTTTGATATTATAATGTAACTTTGTGAAATGAACGAATGTGAAGTTTATGTACATGTATGTCATAAAGGTAAAATAGATAAAAAAAAAATTTCTTCCGGCGGCCATATTTGTCAGTAGGTGCGCGGCGCGAACATTTTTAAATGTGAGCGGCAGCCATCTTGGACTCTAATATTAACAAAACACCATCTGTTTATTCTTAGAACTCCCAAAAACATACAGAACTGACTTGTTTACTCGATCTAGAGCTTGTTCGCGTCCATTTAGGGTCAGTGAGTCGTCTCTAGACGTTTTGATGCACGCATTATTTTATGTACAATCGATCATTAGCACTCGATAAAACGTGCCAAAACATTTCGTTTGATTCCGAACTTGACAATGCTACGATCGGTCGTAAAGAAGATATCGACAATGTTCTGCATGAATGAATATTCTGTCAGGAGCTATACACGTTAACTGTATGTAGCATCTAACTCATATGCATTTTTACTTCTTCTCAATAAATTAATGCAAGATTTTATATGAACATACTACACATTTTACGCCCGAGTGATTTTACTTCCAGTCCCGATGTCTATCCCTCGATGTCCAACTCATGAATGAGTTTACTCTTGATTTTTTCCCACGAGTCACTGATTCATTTTTAGTTCACATTTCACCGTGAGCTATTTCATAAGCCCCATACGAAGGTGTCAACAAAAGAGGATTAACCAAACGTACTGCGCATGTGCGTATATTGTATAAAACAAAAAAGCATGTAGGTAAGATAGTTACCGCACTCGGAGTTGGTCTGCATAGTATTTACAAACCCGGTGGCCTTTTTAAAACCTCGATCGCTACGCTCTATCGGTATTCAAATCGCCACCAGTGTCTTTAAATACTATGTAGGCCTATTCCTCGTAAGGTAATTATTACTTACCGATATTCTTTCTATCATCAAACGCATTTAACGATGAAAAATATTATCATCCTTTATAAAAATAACAACACCATATAGCAAAATAGTATAACCATTTATAAAAAGAACAACACCATATATCAAAACAGTATCACCTTTTATAAAAAGAACAACACCATACAGCAAAATAGTATAATCATTTATAAATAGAACATCACCATATATCAAAATAGTATCACCATTTATAAAAACATCACCTGACATAAAAATAGTATAACCATTTATAAAAACAACATCACCATATATATAAAAAGACACCACCAGGTATCAAAGTGATACCACCATATATCAAAACGACATCACCATTAATCATTACTGCAGCACCATTTATCAAAATAACAGCACCATCTATATAATTACATCACCAATAATCAAATGACATCACCAGCTAACAAAACCACAGCACCATTTGTCAAAACCGCATCACAATTTATTTAATGTACAGCACATTCAGTCAAAACGGCATATTCATTTATCAAAACCACAGCACCATTTATCAGAACCACAGCACTATCTGTAAAAAGGACATGGCCACTTTAGAAGTGTTTATATAAGTCAGCTATGGCGTTCCAATTTTCAGTGTTTAACTACAACGGTTATAAAGTCCGTTATTAATTTGACATGTGTCATCTCAATTATACGCAGTGAAAAGCGGCGGTGTACGCAGTCATTTGATTTCGAATATTTGCGGGAATAATTGAAAGCAGGAACCAAACTGTGTGTCAAAATATTAAATGTTTAGTTAAAACTTGTTATATTCCTATTAATAAATCGGTCCAAAAATAAAGACATTTTTTCATTGCTTAATTGCATATTTGACTCAGTAAAAAGTTCAACTTTATTCTGGGTATATAGTAACATGTATACGAACTACATTATTTTTAATCGGAAATCCTATATAATAATAACGCAGTAGTGAAGACACACGCTCGAAATTATTTCATTTTACAGTGTATTCAAAACACCGCAGGTGTTTCTATAAGCATCTAAATGAATGACCCTGATATTTGTATCTCGTTGAAATATGAATGAAACGCCATAATGTACCAATCAAATTAATTATAAACCTTAACACTATATTTCAGACGTTGGTTCGATTTACTAGAGAAATATCACATTGAGAAATTAATTCTAACTAAATTTTTCGTAACATAACTTGAAACAGTCTCACGGATATTTATTATGACTACAGTCATAAATGCATCATCTTTTATTGAGCATGCTCGGATCTATTTTTACAAACTTAGTCATAAGCTATATTGAGATAAGGTCACGAGTGCATTTATCGTGATTGTTGTCATGCTGTTTAACGTAGGGGTTTGTTAACACTAGCTAACCAACAGTAACAATTTATTTTCCTTACAATTGAATGATACCACAGCGGTCGTTCGTAATCGACACTCGCATTTCCAATGATTTAATTAATTTGTATCTTTACACGATTGCTGTCTTACCCATCTCGAATTAATTTATTATGCTGTATATTTTTTTTTCATTTGATTCTTTCAAAATGCTTTTTCGTTTATTATTATCATATTTTCTTGAATTTGCTAGGAAAGCTTGTTTAAATTATTGAAATTTAGAAATATGTAAATCATCAATTAGCGAAACCGCTGACATGTTTATTGCAATTAACGGGTCTGATACATTTATGTTTATTTACGTCACAAGTATGACAACATGACTATTATCGTTAATTTTATCTAAGACATTTATTTAAAATTTTCTTATCTGATTATCTGTTTGACTTAAAGAAAGGAATTAAGATGCCGCTGGGGTTTGACATCTGCCTTTTTATTTTATTGGTTAAATCTATAGTTTCATATTTGATAAATTGTATTTTCATTGGTTAATATTTTCTTGTTTAAGGGTCGTTTTTCTTTGGTTCATTTTCTTTGACTATTCTAATATAACTAGAACTATCACTAAATGTGATTAATACCCCGCAAGACTGCTCAGAAAGGAGGAAGTAACTAGTAACAGAATACCTTGGAAAATAATTAAAATAGAATTATGGTTGTGGGCAATTAAAGATAGTTTTCGTTCTTGTATGTTGCATTTCCTTTCAATGTGGTTGACCATTGATGAAGTTTTATTGAATTACTCTGTAATTAGTCCAAAAAGAGTTACGCTTCTTGAGCACTTCACTTCCTCTCATCGTGCTTGACCATTGAATAACGTTTTATTTAATTCTAAACATTAGTTTTTAAGTTATGCACATGACAAGGAAATGGAACAAAGGGCAATAACTCAACATATACTGAATATGGAATAATGGTTATTAAACACTGCACTTCCTCTCATTGCGCTTGACCATTGAATGAAGTTGTATCAAATTCCAAATACTAGTTTTCAAGTTATGCACTGGACAAGAAAAGTAACAAATGGCAATAACTGTAATTAATCCAAATAGAGTTATGATTTTTCTGCACTGCCCTTTAAATCACTGCCCTTGACCATTGTATGAAGTTTCTTTGAATTTCAGCCATTAATTTTCAAATCACTGGACAATAAAAGTAACATAGGGAAAAAACTATTAAATGGGCCAAGAAAGAAATATGGTTTTTTGTGCACTGCGCTTTCTCTCAATTTACTTGACCATTGTATGAAATTGTATTGAATTCAAACTTGTAGTTTTCAAGCTATATTTGAACAATAAAATGCTATGGAAAAGGAACAAAGGGCAATAATCTATAATTATTCTATTCTGAACAGAGTTATGGTTCTTGTGCACTGCCCTTCCCCTTATTGTGCTTGACCATTGTATGAAGTTGTCTTGAATTCCAACCAGTACTTTAGTTATGCTCCGGAAAAGGAAAAGTATCAAAGGGCAATTACACTGTAATTTGTCAAAATGGTGTAATGTTCTTGTGCACTGCAATTCCTCTTAATGTGCTTGGCGATTGTATGAAATTGTTTTGAATTCCAACTTGTAGTTTCCAAGTTATGCTCCGGACAAAGAAAACTAACAAAGGGCAATACGTCTGTAACAAGTGAAGATGGGGTTATGTTTCTTGTGCACTGCGCTTCCTCTAAATGTGCTTGACCATTGTATGAAGTTGTATTGAATTCGAAAAATTAGTCTTCAAATTATTCTCCGGACAAAAATAGCAATGGGAAAATAAAAAAGGGCAATAACTGTGCAATTGCTTAAGAGAGAGTTACGATTCTTGTGCAATGCACTTCTTTTTATTGTTGTTGACCATTGTACGAAGTTGTTTTGAATTCCAACCAGTAGTTTTAAAGTTATGCTCCGGACAAGGAAAAGTAACAAAGGGCAATAACTCTGTAATTAGTCAAGATGGAGTTTGGGTTCTTCTGCACTGTACTTCCGCTTAATGTGCTTGACCATTGTATAAAGTTATATTGAATTCCAATCATTAGTCTCCAAGTTATGGTTCCAACAAAAAAAAAATGAAAAAGTAATAAAAGGCAATAACTCTGTAATTACTTTAGATAGAGTTATGGTTTTTGTGTACTGCACTTTCCCTTATTGTGTTTGACCATTGTATAAAGTTGTTTTGAATCCCAACAAGCAGTTTTCAAGTTATGCTCCGGACAAGGAAAAGTAACAAAGGGAATTACTCTGTTATTCGTGAAGATGGAGTTATGGTTCTTGTGCACTGTGCTTCATCCCAATGTGACTGACCAATGTATGAAGTTGTATTGAATTCCAACAATTAGTCTTCAAGTTATGCTCCGGACAAGAAAAATGCAACGGACGGCTTGAGCGACCGACCGACTACCGAGTGAATCCTATATACCCCCCTTTCCCCAAACTTCGTTTCGGGGATATATTAACGAAAGAGACAGAAGTTTTCTGCGGTGCAATTTAATGTACATATATTGTTGTCATTGATATTATAAATAAGCAAAAACAAATCATGTAATAAAACAGGATTTACTGAGTTTGTTATATAATTGTGACCCGAAGGATAAAAATTTGGACAGAACTAATTATTATATATTTAAACGGAGAAATTACACAACAGAAACGTTTTAAATGTTAAAGAATATTATGGACACGGAAACCTGCCTTCCCACCCAAGTATAACCTTTAGAACCCACACCACACATGTTGAAGAAGAGAGGCGATTATCTCGGTACCTCGAGTCAGCAGCCAAGCGAGTGGAGAGATGCGAAGATGTATTTTTTCTAATTATTCCCTAAACGAAATTGAAGTGATAAACAACAATCAACATCCTGAGAACATTTAGGAACTTATTATGCCAGGGACATGGATAATGATTTAAGGAAAAACGAAAGCAAAACAAACAGACACAATTTTGGAACAATATATTTTGATAGAATAAAGATTTAAAAATACAATTAGATGAAATGTGGGAACTTAATTTTCAATAAACAAATGTGGAAATAGATAAGTCAGGGTTGAAGAATATGCTGGATATTATCAGACGAAATTTAGATATTTAGATATGTTGCGGCGAAAGAATAAAACATATTACAGAACATTTTGTTATATCAATTGACATTTATCAATTTGATTTAATTTCATTTGGAAAACTGATGGTAGAACGGTCATTCCTATTTTGGCTTACGAGGTAACTGCTCTTTTGGACGTCATCACAATAGATTACAATTTCTGTTAGTGAATTGAGTGTTTGAGAACTATTTTAAATGTTATTTATATTTATAAAATAGGGGTATATACCGGTGAACATGTATTTAATTCAGCTGATCTCTAAATTGGTATTTTTTTTGTTGAATTTACTTTAGTTAGGTTGGCTTTCTTCATCATTATTTTATGTGCCACTTCGGTATCTGGTATAGAGTTTCATGTGTTGATAATTGCATTATTTTTGATGATGGGTGATGCTACATATAATTGTCGAGAACAAAAAGATAGTATTATTAATTATGTATTGTTTATCTAAGGCATTCGTAGGCGAATTGATGTTGAATTATTGTATAATAATGAAAAGATAAAATGCATATTTTTAAAGACCTAATCATTTGATGTTGAAAAGAAAATTATAAACGTTCTATAAATTAGCAAATACTTTTTAAACACAATTTGCCTTTTAATATTAATACTTATAGACTATAATTTCTGGTCTTTATACTGACATTTAAAAATTTCAAAATAGCTTACATTATGTCTTATTATATACTGAGGTATAGCTATGTTAAAGTTGATTTTACTAAATGTATTATAAATAGAATTTTTTAAGTTCATAAATAGAAAATTGAATAATGACTTTTACAGATGCTGTGTTGAATGAAAAGATAGAAAAATTTATCTAAGAGATAACGTAATTTAACACTGTGGCTTTCCATATACCTATTTGTTAACTTGTGATAACCTGTGCATATTAAACACGTTGCTTTAATTTATAAAAAACGGAACAATGTGTTGAGATTAACTCCACTCTCCTAGCACTCTACATAAGCGCATAATACTTGTAAAGTTGTAAACACTTTTATTATTTTAATATATTCAAGGAAACCCTCACTTTATGGAATAAAGTAAAAATAGCAGAGGAGGTGATGTTATGCTGTGTGTTGTTTTTTTTATGTTTTTTTTTTCATTTGATTCTTTGAAAATGCTTTTCGTAAAGTTATCATATTTTCTTGATTTTGTCACAAAAAGCTTATTTCAATTTTTGAAATTCAGAAATATATAAATATTCTGACCTGAGAAACAAATACATACCAAAATATTATGTGAAAAATCCAAGCATGTACAAATTTATTAATTTATTAAGTTCTAAAAAGAAAAAAAGTATTGTTAAATTTGGGAAATTTTATAACACAAGCATTTAAACGCAAGGAATTAAATCAACCGAATCTTCAGTCATAATTATAAAAATGTTGTCTTATTTGTAATATTACTTTATTTCTTTTCATCCTCCATGTTTTGTTAATTCAGTCCAAAGATGTATTTGTATGTATGACCATGTGCATTTAGTACACGTCTTATATGAGTAAACTATCTATCTATCTATAAATTATCAATTAGCCAGACCGCTGATATGTTTTTTGCAATTTACGGGTCTGACATATATATCTTTATTTACGTCACTTGTATGACAACACGATTACTACCATTATTTTATCTAAGACATTTATTTGAAATGCTCTTATCTTATTATCTGCTTGACTTAAGAAAGGAATTAACATCCCTCAGGTTTTGACATCTGCCGAGTTAATCAGTCCACTCCCCCTAACAACGGCTTAAGCAAAATTCAACATTTAACATGAGCTGGTACAATTTTGAATTTTGAAACATCCGCAGATGTGTTCATATGGCTGTTGTCATGGAACCTTCAATGTGTCACGTCAGTGCCATTCCATGAAAAGCTGCATATGATCCCCAAGAAAAAAATGCGTTTGCCCTAAACGTGAAAACAAAAGGCAGAACTAAATAAAATGGAATTTTGAAATGGGAAAAGAGGTTATGAAGCCTTCATATTACAGAAAAGACGTCAAAAGACACATTTAAAAAGCAAGCCACATATGGAACCACCCGACAAGAAAACAGCCGAATATAAAGAACTAAATTACTACAAGCACAACAATAATTTCGTGGTGAACGATCTTAAGTATTGTAAATATAACATCTCTGATTGAATGTACGGGGCGACATTTTAAAGCCTCCACACGGCACAAGAACGCTGATAAGGCGATAAAATAGAGAAAATAAGAATCACTAACGAATGTCCAACACGTCAAAATTGAAAATGTTGCAGGCTCTGTTTGAGTGAGCCTGTTCATGGACGGTACTGTCAAGTGGAAACTACATCAACTGATTTTTTTCAGATTACAAGCAAAATACTCAAAACCAAATCCGGTGCAAAATGCAGTCCTGAGAGACAATATAGACACGTTTGAAGAAGGAGATAAAGTAGAGTACAATTATCAGCATGGATACACGATAGAAGGTATATCAAGGGAAATGTGGTGCAGACATACAATATAGACGGACGTTCCTTTTACATGCTTTCGTATGTAAAATCCTCTATTCTTAAAATAGCTTAGAGTCTGTATTTGGAAACGATTTTTGAACAACTTGTAACTGTTAGGAGATTAAATAGCATCATAACCTCATCTTGTTTTTGTGACACAGATTAAAAAAATCATTATAATGCAGAAACATATCACATTTACAAAAGTTTTATTTGATAATGACATGAGATCATAATAGTACAAGTATGATATTGTACAAATATGAATATTCTATTTTATCGGATTTTCGAGTCAATCTGTTTCCTGATTATTGTATATAACAGCTGATGGATCCAATATAAGAGAGGCAACTCTTCAATTTTCTTCTACAGTAAATGATTTGAGAGGGAATCAGTCAGTTTTTTTCTCCCTTGTTTATTTCATGATACGTATCCAGAATTTTCAATTGTTTAAATCAGTTAGTAAATGTATTGTCATGTGCAAAATGGTTTACATATTGTGTTAGTAACTAGATGTATTTTAGTGATAATACTAATTTTTGTCAAAGTTTATATAATTTACATTCAATTTTTGTACGGATTGTAATTAGTAATATAAATCAGATAAAAGTTTGTCGTAAGATTTTGAACAATCAAAACGTGGTCCATTTTAGATTTTAGATTTTATTCAATTAAATTCAAGAAGGTCATAGACCCATGAGGACAATATATTTACAAGTAATCAACATATTAACATAAACTGAATACATGTATAAAGAAATCGGCAGTTACGTACAAAATAGATATGTAACATTATTATCTGGTACAATCCATTCGAAGTAAATGTTTGCCTATAAAAATTCTATTTCTGTTTAAAGTCAATGCACACTATTATAAATTTACTTAATACAATAACATGTGATAATTGTATATATTCACTAGCACAATAGAACAATAGCAAAATGTGTGATTGTCGGTCTAAGTATGAACTTGTCAAAATATACTATTTAAGAAATCTTTATAATATCAATCTGT